>NC_134902.1:6302124-6312124 GCF_041734735.1 Babylonia areolata | reverse complement strand
TGTCTGTCGTTGTCTGTTCTGGGCTATGTCTATCATTTGTTTTCTGTTTTATACCTGTCATTCTATGTTCTGTGCCTGTCAGTTTCTTTTCTGCTGCTGTTGTTTTCGGGTCTGTGCATGTCATTCTATATTGTATGCCTGTCGGTTTCAGTTCTACACCTGTCATTCTATGCCCTGTGTCTTTCATTCTATGCACTCTGCCTGTCAGTCGTTCTATGTTCTATGCTGGTCAGTCATTCCGTATGCTATGCCCGTCAATTTCTGTTCTACACCTGTCATTCTATGTTCTGTGTCTGTCACTCAGTGTTGCCTGTCAGTCATTCTGTGTTTTATGCCTGTCATTCTATTTTTCTATGCTGTGATCGTCTGTCCTATGCCTGGCAGTTTATGTTTCATTGTTGCTATCTTCTGTTCTATGCCCAACGTTCTATGTTCTGTTCCTGTTTTCTGTACTATGCCTGTCAATATCTGTTCTGTTCCTGTCATTTCTGTTCTGAGCCTGTCGTTCTATGCTCCGTTCTATACTCTAAGCCTGTCATTTTTCTGTCCTCTGCATGTTGTTCTATGCTACCATGTTCTATGTCTGTCGTTCTATATTCTATGCCCGTCATTTTCTATCCTACGGCAGTTGTTTCCTGTTCTATGCCTGCCATTCTATGTCCCCTGCCTGCCGTTCTTCATCATATGCCTGCCATTTTCTGTTCTCTGCCACTCGTTCTATATTCCATGCCTGTCATTTTCTGTTCTATACTGGTCATTGTATGTTCTATGCTTGTTCTATAGTTTATGCCTGTCATTTTCTGTTATATACTGGTCATTCTATGTTCTATGCTTGGTCTATAGTTTGTGCCTGTCATTTTGTGTTCTATACCTGTCATTCTATGTTCTATGCTTGGTCTATAGTTTATGCCTGTCATTTTCTGTTATTCTATGTTCTATGTTCTATAGTTTATGCCTGTCATTTTGTATGTTCTATACCAGTTATCCTATGTTCTATGCTTGTTCTATAGTTTATGCCTGTCATTTTCTGTTATATACTGGTCATTCTATGTTCTATGCTTGGTCTATAGTTTGTGCCTGTCATTTTGTGTTCTATACCTGTCATTCTATGTTCTATGCTTGGTCTATAGTTTATGCCTGTCATTTTCTGTTATATACTAGTCATTCTATGTTCTATGCTTGTTCTATAGTTTATGCCTGTCATTTTGTATGTTCTATACCAGTTATCCTATGTTCTATGCTTGTTCTATAGTTTATGTCTGTCACTTTCTGTTATATACTGGTCATTCTATGTTCTATGCTTGTTCTATAATTTATGCCTGTCGTTTTGTGTTCTATACCAGTCATTCTATGTTCTAGGCTTGTTCTATAGTTTATGCCTGTCATTTTATGTTATGTATTGGTGATTCTATGTTCTATGCTTGTTCTATAGTTTATGCCTGTCATTTTATGTTATGTACTTGTCAGTTTCTGTTCTATACCTGTTTGTATGTTCTATACCTGTCATTTTCTGTTCTATACCTGTTACTCTATGTTCTATACCTGTCATTTTCTGTTCTATACCTGTCACTATGTTCTATACCTGTCACTGTATGTTCTATACCTGTCATTTTCTGTTCTATACCTGTCACTCTATGTTCTATACCTGTCATTTTCTGTTCTATACCTGTCATTTTCTGTTCTATACCTGTCACTATGTTCTACACCTGTCATTTTCTGTTCTATACCTGTCACTATGTTCTATACCTATCATTTTCTGTTCTATACCTATCACTCTATGTTCTATACCAGTCATTTTCTGTTCTATACCTGTCATTTTCTGTTCTATACCTGTCACTTTATGCTATATACCAGTCATTTTCTGTTCCATACCTGTCACTCTATGTTCTATACCTGTCACTCTATGTTCTTTACCTGTCATTTTTTCTGTTCTATACCTGTTATTTTATGTTATATACCTGTCATCGTATGTTCCAAACTTGTCGTTCTGTGTTCTATACCTGGCGTTCTATGCTATGTAACTGTCACTTTCTATTCTATGCCTGTCATTTTCTGTGTTCTATGCCTGTCGTTCTATATTGCCATACCTGTCATTGTATATTCCTTGCATGCCATTTTCTGTTCTGTGCCTGTCATTCTATGTTGCTATGCATATCGTTCTACTTTACATGCTTGTTCTATATTATATGCCTGTCGTTTTCTTTGTTCTATGTCCCTCATTCTATATTGCCATGCCTGTCATTCTATGTTTCCACGTCTTGTTATTTTATGTTATATGCCCGAATTCATCTGCTGTATGCCTGTCGTTCTATACTCTATGCCTGTCATTCTATGTTTCCACGTCCTGTCATTCTATGTTATATGCCCGAATTCATCTGCTGTATGCCTGTCGTTCTATGTTCTATGCCTGTCATTCTATTTTTCCACGTATTGTCATTCTATATTATATGCCCGAATTCATCTGCTGTATGCCTGTCGTTCTATGTTTTATGCCTGTCATTCTATGTTTCCATGTCCTGTCACGATCTTCAAAAGACTTACGTGGACGCTTACGCGCCGTTCCTGTACGATGCCACCAGCATCTGGGCCATCCTGGTCAACCAGACTCTGGAGAAGAGCGGAGACCCCCGCAACGGAACCTTCCTCTTCCACCTCGCCCAGGGCCTCTCCACCACTGGTCAGACAGTCGTGTTGTGTTGTTGTTGTTTTGTGTCGTGTCGTGTCGTGTCGTGTTGTGTCGTGTCGTGTCGTGTGTCGTGTCGTGTCATGTGTCGTGTCATGTCGTGTCGTGTCGTGGCGTATCGTGTCGTGTCGTGTCATGTGTCGTGCCATGTGTCATGTCGTGTCGTGTCGTGTCGTGTTGTGTCATATGTCGTGTCGTGTCGTGTCGTGTCGTGTCGTGTCGTGGCGTATCGTATCGTGTCGTGTCGTGTCGTGTTGTGTCGTGTCGTGTCGTAGAAGAGCGGAGACCCCCGCAACGGAACCTTCCTCTTCTACCTCACTCAGGGGCTTTCCACCACTGGTCAGACAGTCGTGTCGTGTCGTGTGTCATGTGTCGTGTGTCGTGTCGTGTCGTGTCGTGTCGTGTTGTGTCATGTGTCGTGTCGTGTCGTGTCGTGTCGTGTCGTGTCGTGTCGTGTCGTGTCGTGTCGTGTCGTGTCGTGTTGTGTCATATGTCGTGTCGTGTCGTGTCGTGTCGTGTCGTTGAAGAATGGAGACCCCCGGAACGGAACCTTCCTCTTCCACCTCGCCCAGGGGTTCTCCACCACTGGTCAGACACTCGTGTTATGTTGTTGCTGTGTTGTATCGTATCGTGTCGTGTCGTATCTCCACCACTGGTCAGACACTTGTCATGTCGTGCTGTATCGTGGTGTTTCACATTGTGTTGTGTTGTGTCGTTTCGTGTCTCTGTCAGAGACAGACAGAGATACAGAGCAACAGAGACACCAAGAGAAGAAGGTGATGATGATGATGATGAAGACGATGAAAAATAAGGAAGAGGGGGGGGGGTGATCAGAAGAAGAGGGAGAAGAAGATGATAAGGAATAATAATGATGATGGTGAAGATGAAGGAGGAGGAGGAGAATTCATGCCACGCTGATCTCTTTTTCTTCACCAAGACTCAGGAACCAAGGGGTTAAGGAGGAAAAAGATATAGCTTATCCAGGACTCAGGACCCAAAGGGTTAAGAAGGTAAAGATATAGCTTATCCAAGACGCAGGAGCCAAGGGGTTAAGGAGGGAAAAGATATAGCTTATCCAGGACTCAGGACCCAAAGGGTTAAGAAGGTTAAAGATACAGCTTATCCAAGACTCGGGAGCCTAGGGGTTAAGGAGGGAAAAGATATAGCTTATCCAGGACTCAGGACCCAAAGGGTTAAGAAGGTTAAAGATACAGCTTATCCAAGACTCGGGAGCCTAGGGGTTAAGGAGGAAAAAGATATAGCTTATCCAGGACTCAGGACCCAAAGGGTTAAGAAGGTAAAGATATAGCTTATCCAAGACGCAGGAGCCAATGGGTTAAGGAGGGAAAAGATATAGTTTTTCAATAAAGTGAAACCCGTGGTAACCAAAACCAACACGTCTATCCACTGAAACCCGTGGTAACCAAAACCAACACGTCAGTTGTCCGTCTATCCACTGAAACCCGTGGTAACCAAAACCAAACACGTCAATTGTCCGTCTATCCACTGAAACCCGTGGTAACCAAAACCAAACACGTCAATTGTCTGTCTATCCACTGAAAGCCGTGGTAACCAAAACCAAACACGTCAATTGTCTGTCTATCCGCTGAAAACCCGTGGTAACCAAAACCAACACGTCAATTGTCTGTCTATCCACTGAAACCCGTGGTAACAAAAACAAGCATATAAACTGTCCGGCCCACCTTCTGAAACCCGTGTTGACCAAAACAAACACGCACGTTGTCCGTACTTGAAAGAGCTGAGTGTGGAGACCTGACGAATCGAAAGAGGAAGTTCATTCCAGTTACAAGGTCCAGAGACAGAAAAAGAACGGCGGCCAACAGTCGAGTGTTTGAATCTGGGTATGCGTAAACTGAGTGGATCCGAAGCCGATCGTAGTGAGCGAGATGGAGTGTAGAGGTGAAGGCAGCCACAGAGATAGGAAGGGGCTGATTTGTGAATACATTTATGACATAGAGTGCTGATCTTGTACTTTATTCTGTGTGAGACAGGGAGCCAGTGGAGATGATGCAAAAGAGGAGTGATGTGCTCAGATCTTTTCTTTCTGAGGACGAGTCAGGCAGCAGAGTTTTGTATGCGCTGAAGGGACTGAATGGATGAAGCAGGCAAACTAGACAGTAGAGAGTTACAGTAGTCAAGGCGAGACAGAATGAGAGAAACGACAAGTCTAGATGTTGCGTCAGTGGACAGATATTTCCGGGCGGAACTGATGCGCCGCAATTGACAGTAGCAGGATTGACATGTCTGACTGATAAATTTTTACATGAACAGTGTGTTGTCAAGGACAACACCGAGGTTCCTGACTGAACTGGAAAGAGGGATGGATGTACTGCCAAGTTTGATTGTGTCAGTTGTGATGGAAGAATAACATGTACATTTTCAACAGCCGCCGTGGCGAAGTGGTTAGCGTCGCGGACTGACTGCTGGGAGGACGCGGGTTCGAATCCCAGCGGAGGTGGGTTTTTCGGCCCGCGGCCGTCTCCTACCCTGAGTTGAGTGTGCTGTGGGCTTAAATGGAAAGACTGGGACCACACAGTCGAATATTATCCACTTCACGGATGAGTCTTTGGGCGAGTTGCTCTAATATCCTGACCAACACTGCAAGTGTCTGTATCTCTCGGGCCTGGTTGATACCTGGATATCATTATGACAGGAAGCGTAGAGTAGAGGCACTATGGAAAACGGCCAAAGTGAGTCAGCGGCAGTGCAGGGTCTCCTCTGGTGTGTGGCCTCTTGGCGACCTGACATCGCTATGTTCCCTGCGGAGTGCCGACGCTGGGACTGCGACAGACTTCTTGTTCCGCGTATCCTAGCCACGCTAGAGAACCGTGAACTGCGAGAGAGGAACCCGGTTGTGGCCGTGTATTGGGGGGCGGGGGGTGGGGATGGGAAGACTCGGAATAACCGGCGTGGGAGTAATGCAACAAAAACGGTGCAGATGATGGGGCAGGAAAAAAAAAACCAACAACAGACAAAACAAAACAAAAATCATGTAACCTGTCCGCCCTTCCACTGAAACCCGTGGTTTCAACGTGCAGGTCTGACTGGGCCTTTACAGCTGGATGTGAACCTGGACCGCCTGGTAAACAACTGGATCTTGGACATGGGGCCCGATGGTCGCTTCAGGATCTGTGTCAGCATCGTCAACACTCTAAAGGGGGGACGTCTGAACATAGTAAGAGCTTTCACAGCTGTATATAGTGCCGTTCTTTCTGATTCGGATTCTTTTGTTGTTGTTTTCGGTCTTCCTTCTCCTCTTCTTTCTCTTCCTCTACTTTTCTTCCTCCTCTTCCTCCTCCTCTTCCTCCTCTTCTTCCCCCTCCTCTTCCATCTATTCAACACTCTGAATGGAGGAAGACTGAACATAGTGAAAGATTTCATAGCTGTGGGGTTGGGTTCATTCTGAATTCGAATTCTTTTGGGGGGGTTGGGGGGGGGGGGGGGTAAATAACATTTAATTGTTTCAACAGTTCCCATGATTACAATGCAAACAAAGACAAAGGTGCATTCTTTTTGTTGGTTTAAATAATCTTTGATTGTTCAACAGTACACATTTCTGATTTGTATTTGTATTTCTCTTTTTATCATAACAGATTTCTCTGTGTGAAATTCGGGCTGCTCTCCCCAGGGAGAGCGTATCGCTACACTACACCGCCACCCATTTTTTTGTATTTTTTCCTGCGAGCAGTTTTATTTGTTTTTCCTATCGAAGTGGATTTTTCTATAGGATTTTGCCAGGAACAACCCTTTTGTTGCCGTGGGTTCTTTTACGTGCGCTAAGTGCATGCTAGCACACGGGACCTCGGTTTATCGTCTCATCCGAATGACTAGCGTCCAGACCACGACTCAAGGTCTAGTGGAGGGGGAGAAAGTATCGGCGGCTGAGCCGTGATTCGAACCAGCGCACTCAGATTCTCTCGCTTCCTAGGCGGACGCGTTACCTGTAGGCCATCACTCCACTCCATGATTACAATGCAGAGACAAAGGAGAATCAATGAGCTTAAAGCTTATACTGTGCTTACACGATTCTTTTGGTTGTTGTCGTCCTTCCCCCTCCTCCTCGTCCTCCTCCTCATCATCATCATCATCAGCAGCATCATCAGCAGCATCATCAGCATCAGCAGCATCAGCATCATCAGCATCATCAGCAGCATCATCATCAGCAGCAGCAGCAGCAGCAGCAGCATCAGCATCATCATCAGCATCATCATCATCATCAGCAGCAGCAGCAGCAGCATCATCATCATCATCATCATCAGCATCAGCACCATCAGCATCATCATCATCAGCATCATCATCATCATCAGCAGCAGCAGCAGCATCATCATCAGCATCATCAGCATCAGCATCATCATCAGCATCAGCAGCAGCAGCATCATCATCATCATCAACATCAGCAGCAGCAGCATCATCAGCATCAGCATCATCATCAGCATCATCATCATCATCATCATCATCATCATCATCATCATCATCCGCCCACTTCTTCGTCATCATCTTCTCTTGTTTGTTGCCGTCATTATCTTTTTTTTCTTTTTTCATTATCGTTGTTATTGTTGTAATTGTTCTTGTGGTAGTAGCTGTTGTTGTTGCTTTTGTGGTGTTATTGTTGTAATTGTTCTTGTGGTAGTAGCTGTTGTTGTTGCTTTTGTGGTGGTGGTTTCTTCTCCTTCTCCTTCTTCTCCTTCTTCTTCTTCTCCTCCTCCTTCTTCTTCTCCGATAAATCCAGGGCGTTGATTAGGCCTTCTCTCTATAGTACAGCTTTTAAAAGTTCACATTATAGAATTAATTCTCTCAAGTAGACAGCTTCTACATGTACGCATTATGAATTTCCTGAACTGGGCAGCTTTTAAATGGAAGCATAGAATGGAACATGCTTCCAAAGACATGTCGTCAAATTCCAGCCATATCTCTCTTTAAGTCTAACATGAAAATATTTCTATTCAATACTTTTGATTAATCTACTCGCGGTCTTTTGCAAAATACTTGCTTGTACTCAGTCCACTAGCTGCCATGCCATGATGAATGAAAAATTGAATGTATGTGTGATTGCACTAGCAAATGTAAGTGCGTGTGTGTGTGTTTGAGTGTGTGGACGTCAATGTGTACGTATGTCTTTGCTTGTTTTATGATGTATGTGTGTGTGTGTGTGTGTGTGTGCGCGCGCGTGCGTACGTACGTACTTGATAATGTAGCAATTGTTCTTTTCATTGCTTTGTTACTTTTAATAGACTATTCCAGTTATTATTCTCATTCGTCGTTCTTATTATTTTATTCTATTTCATTTCATTTCTTTATTTTTATGTTTTGTGTCGTTAAATGGGCAGAATTTTAAAAAGGCCTTTACTGCGCCTAATTCTTTACTCATTAAAGATTCGATCAATCAATATTCTTCTTCTTCTTCTTCTATTTTCCTACTTTTTATATTATAATTATTATTTATTTATTTATTTATTTATTTATGTACGCTTATAGTTGACTTCATCACGTTTTTGCGCCTTATACATATTATTAGTAGTGGTAGTTTTTTTTATGTATTTATCTATTATTTATTCACCCTTTTTTTCTTTCTTTTTTTTCTTTTTTTTCACAAGGCCTGACTAAGCGCGTTGGGTTACGCTGCTGGTCAGGCATCTGCTTGGCAGATGTGGTGTAGCGTATATGGATTTGTCCAAACGCAGTGACGCCTCCTTGAGCTACTGAAACTGAAACTGAAACTTCTATTTCACATCACCATCATCACCACCATTATCATTATCATCATCATCGTTAATCCTCATAATCTTCTTCCTTTCTATTTCACATCACCATCATCACCACCATTATCATTATCATCATCATCGTTAATCCTCATAATCTTCTTCCTCTTCTGATCATCCTCCGCTTCCTTATTTTTCATCGTCGCCACCATCATCATAATCATCATCTTCTTCTTCTTGTTGTTCTTTGAGTTTGACACCTCTTTGTCCTCAAATGCACTGATAAAAATTCAATGTTATCAAAATGGTGTTCACTACATGATCTGTTCCTATTTCTCTCAGTCTAAGTTTCTTCTCCTCTCCCCCCCCCACCCCCCCCCGCCATCCCCCCACTCCCGTCTGTCTGTCTGTCTGTCTGTCTGTCTCTCTCTCTCTCTCTCTGTGCACGTTTCAGAATGGGCTATAAATAGCCACACCCACCGCTTTTCCCCTGTTGGTCAAGTGGGTTGCCCTCTTTGTTTGGATGACTGTGAAGATGAATTCCATGTACTGTTTGAATGCCCAAACTACAGTGACCTTTGGTTGAAATATTGTATAAATAGTTCCAACTCATATTTGACACGAGATCAGAAATGTGCAAGTATTCTGAATGGTGGACTCGACAGTCAGCTGAATCTTTCAAAGTTTACTTTTTCTAGCACAGAGATATAATGAATCATAATTCTGTACCAACAACTAGTTAAGGAACGACAATGGTTAATTATATTTTGCCATTGTCTTATTTAAGTGTCTTCTCACAAGGATGATCTCTAACTGATAAAGTGAGGACGAAAGATTTATCTGTTTATGCATTCATTTATTTATTTATATGTCTATTATTTATCTACTTATTTGTGTGCCTAATGTAGGTTTCCTTATGTATATTATGTTTGCAACGAGTCACAGGCCTATACGCAGTTAAACCATTCTCTCTCTCTCTGGCTTTGTCTTGATGTACGTATTTTCCTTTCTTCCTTTTCCCCTCTCTCTCTCTCTCTGTCTCTGTCTCTCTCTCTCTCTCTCTCTCTCTCTCTCTCTCTCTCTCTCTCGTGATAAAATTTCCTGACTGTTTATCATAATCTAACACAGTAGCTCCGTATTGCAGCATTCCCAAGTGCGTTGGCCAGATGGACGAGTTGGTAATACAAACGCGCCACCTTCCACGCCCGTGTGCGGCTTTGAAGGAGAGCTCTGCAAAGAAGGTGCGTTTTCATTACCATTTCACTTCACTTTCCATTGCTTTACGAACAGCCACCACTAATCCGGTTCAGAACAATGTACAAATCGGTGGAGAATTTATAATGTAAAACTTTGATAGCTGTCCAGTTGGAGATAAATTAATATGTGGAGGATAAAGTTGTCCACTGGAGAGAACCCATAATATAGAACCTATACTATAGAAGTCTAAAAGATGTCTAATGTAGAATGTTCAAAAGCTAATTCAGAGAATTTGTAACGTGACCGTTTAAAAGCTGTCTGATTGAGGGAACTTATGATGTGAATAGTTGGCGACTTGAGATAATCTGTATGGTGAACATTTCAAAAGCTGTCTACTTGA
>NC_134902.1:6269624-6284624 GCF_041734735.1 Babylonia areolata | reverse complement strand
CGGATGCTGCCACAGTGAGTCACTTCCTGTTGTTGGCTTTCTGTCGCTTGGGGCTGTGTGGGCGTGTGGTGGGGGGTGGGGGGTGGTGGGGGATGGGTGTGGGTGTGTGTGGGGGGAGGAGGGGGGGGAGGGGATGGATGTGTGTGTGAGTGTGTGTGTTCGTTCTTTTGTTTAGCGTCTTTTCACTATCAGTGATATTAGACGTTAAAAAAAAAAAAAAAAAAAAAAAAAAAAAAAAATTAAAGGGGTGGGGTGGGGTGGGGTGGGGGTGGGGGGGGGGCATGGGGCATAACTAACATGCTATTACATTTAACAGTAACAATTCAATAATAATAATTTAAATAATCAGAAACCATTAACACAATTCTGAAGTGCATTAAAGGAATGTAGAAATAGGGCTATGAACTAATGCCTGTGAAAGTTCGACCATAAGAACCTCGTCGGAAATAACTTTACAAAAATCATCTGCAGAATTATTATTCTCTTTGAAATACTTGGGCAAGAAGGTACGTAACTGCTGGCAGTGAAACAAACAATGATGCAAGCTGAACTGCTTACCACAGATGCATGTAACATTTTTACTATACTTTATCTTCAGCGCATCAAGTTTTATACGGAAGAAAGTAGAGGTTATTAATCTTATATAGCAAGCTGATGGATTCGGTATCTTTTCTTTAATAATATTCTCGGGGAATAATGTTCCTTTATGGTTTAAAAACTTTAACTTCCATCGGTTATGAAATCGACCCCATGCTGATTTTTCTAACAAAGTGTATGCCTCTTTTACGGAGAGACGGACATGTATTTTTGTCGATTTTTCTGAATCTTGCGCTCCTCTTTTAGCTGCTTTATCAACAATTTCATTGCCAAGAATGCCCACATGAGAAGGCACCCAACAAAAACTGACCTCAGTCCCTTTAATCCTTAAACAATGTACCAAATGATTTGCCTCAATAACTAAGTCAGGTCTTGTTTCAAGGCTGAATAGTTCTAGAGCATAAAGTACTGATTTGGAATCAACAAAGAATGCTATTTTCGAGAAAACTATTTGATGGCTCACTAAGTAGTTCAGAGCTTGTATAATAGCAATTAGCTCAGCTGTGAATATGGAAAGGTGTTTTCCAATAAAGTAAGATTTTTCAACTTTAAAGGCAGGAATATAGAAAGCCGCACCAGCGTTTTTGTCATCAAGAACAGATCCATCTGTAAATACATGGAGATGATTCTGATATTTTTCTGTTATATGAATTCTGGCAGTACTTGTCGTGATATTGATGTTTTCTTCCTTTTTTGTTTCAGAATAAGTGATATCAAAATCCGCTTTCAACATTTCCCAAAAAGGAACAGGAGAATGATGTGGTTTTGCAGCTAACTCTTTCATGTTAACTTCAGATTCTTTTAACAGATTTGAAATGTAAGTTGCAACTGTTTCTTGTGATGAGATGGCTTTAGCTCTTTTAGGAAAATCAATGTCTGATCTTACTGTCAGTTCATCAGCAATGAAATTTTTTGTCATTGAAGTGTACCTCACAGCGAATTTTGCTGTTGCTAACTCACGATGTTCATTTAAGGGAAGAATTCCGGCTGTTTTGTATGTTTCCTGATTGGATGCATGAGAGGGCACTCCGAGGGCAATTTTGATAGCCTTACAGTCTACACTTTGAATCTTTTGTAATAGATATTTAGGTGCACTGAAAAATATTTCTTGTGCATAGGTTATCTTAGATCTTACAAGGGCCATGGCAAGATGAATCAATGTTTTTGTATCCATTCCCCAGGGTAAGCGGCTTATAATTTTCATAAAATTGATACTTTTCCTTGCCTTTGTTAAGATGTAATCAAAGTGAATGTTCCATGTCAGCTTTGAAGTAAGATAAACGCCTAAAAACTTCACTACCTGTTTATAATCAATGACGTCACCAAGTAATTTAAAAATGGGTGTGCTAGATGGGTTACCACCTGAATTAAACAACATCATACATGTTTTTTCAGTCGACAAAGCTACACCATTTTCAAACATATAGTTACCAATGTTATCGAGATCAGACTGATACAAACGACGTATATAATTCTGTGCTCTTTGTGGCGTTGACTTTTTTAGATTGACACCCATCCACATACATATATCATCAGCATACTGTACTAAAACTATACGATTTGACAATGCCTTTGGTAGATCCTGAATAAGAATATTAAAGAGAATAGGGGCTATAACTGAGCCCTGTGGAATTCCCATGTCAAGTTTATGTGGCAAAGAATAATGTGTTCCCACCCTTGCTTGAATAATTCTATTAGATAAAAAACTTTTAATATACTCATAGAGATTACCAGATATTCCAACTGATTTCAGTTTGAATAAAAGACGTTTATGCCAAACCTGATCATAGGCTTTTTTTACGTCAAAAAACGTTGCGAGGACACTTTTTCTGCGGGCAAACTGATGTTTTATTTGAGTTGTAATCTTTACTAGGTGTTCGACCGTTGATCTTCCTTTTCTAAATCCAGCCTGGTTCACTGGAATGATATTGTATTTTTCGCAGTAAGTTATAATTCTAAACAGGACTATTTTTTCCATCAATTTACAGACATGCGAGGTCAAAGCAATAGGCCTGTAACTATTTTTATTACGTTTAGGTTTTCCTGCTTTTAAAACCGGTACAACTATTGATGTTTTCCATATCTGTGGTACAGTTCCAGATGTCCAACATTTCTGATATATTTTGTGTAGGAAAACGATACAATTTTTTGGGATGTGTTTTAGCATCACATTCGATAGTGCATCGATTCCAACTGAACTTTTTTTATTGCCAAGGGAAGCTATAGCGGTTTGTAACTCCTCATACGTAATAGGAGAATTAAACCACAAGTCATTTTGCGGAATGGGATCACTGTATAAAGCACTATTTTCTTCCCTGTCTCTGTGTGTTTTACACTCAGGTGATAAACCTTCGTATTTGCTATTTTTCACAAACATTTCAACAAAGATTTCTGCCTTTTCCTGATCTGATAGAAACTTGTTTTGTGAGTCATTTGATATTGGGCAACTTGGTAACTTTATTCCATTTTTCATTTCTTTCATTTTTGTCCAAACTTTATTAAAGTCTTTATGATCTGAAATTTCTTGTGAACAAAATGATGACCAATGATCTTTTTTAGCTTGGGCTACAGTCATATTACTCTGAGTGTTTGCTTTCTTCATTTCTTTGTGGTTTGGGGGCTTACTGTCCGCGAGGTAGTTCTTAAATGTTTCTTTCTTGTAACTAACTGCCTTTTCACATGCATCATTCCACCAGACATTGCCTGAACGGTCACCTGACTTCACAGCCTTTACTTTTGGTATCGACATATCAGCTGCTGATAACACAGCTTCTGTAAAATTTGAATACATTACATCTACACTCTCATTCTCAAGTTTTTCAAAATCGTGAGAGGTAAGAATGTTTTGAAATAAATCCCAATTTGCATTTTTATATTTATATTTTGGAATTATGTCGACGTTATTATCAGGCTGATTATCATCATCAGCGATTGTAATGATGATAGGCACATGGTCGCTTCCCAATGTGTCTTTATGTGTTTCCCAGGTACATGATGGGACTAGCTCCGGGGATATTAGTGTCAGGTCAATTGCTGTTGGTCTGTGTTTTGAGACGTCAGGAATTCTAGTAACACTACCATCATTCATAAGATAAAAGGGGCTGTCAGTGATGTTTTCTATTAACCGATTGCTTGTTACAGTTTTACAGTCCTTTTCCCAGAATGGAGCGTGAGCATTGAAATCACCAGCTATTACCCATTTACCAGGCTGTTGTTCTTGTAATGTTCTAAGCCACTCAGTATTTCGATCGTTTGGACCTTTCGGAAGATAAACGGAAAGTACGTTAAGATTTAGCTTGTTGCTAAATTTTACTGTAGCTGCACAAGAGTGTATGTCAAAGCTTGCAATAGACTTTAAAACAGGAGACTCACATAGACTATACTGTAATTCCCTAAGTATATAAATAGCAGTACTTATCTTCTTGCCCTCGTTCCCAGTTTCATATACTGGTGGAAAATAATAATTTGGAAGTTTGGGAAGCTTACATGCACTGATATTAAGTGACTGCAGAATCAAAACATCACACTTACTTGATGCTAGAAAATGTTTCAAATAGGCCAGGTTAGATTAGTGTGTGTGTGAGTGTGTGTGTGTGTGTGTTGTTATTGTCGTTGCTGTTGTTGTTGTTTTTTGTGTGTGTTTTGTTTTTGTTGGGGTGGTGGTGGTGGTGGTGGTTGTTGTAGTGGTGACGGTCGTGGTGGTGGTGGTGGTGTGTGTGTGTGTGTGTGTGTGCGTGCGCGCATGCATGTGTGCGTGTGTGTGTATGTGTGCGCGTGCGTGTGTGTGTGTGAGAGAGAGAGAGAGATCTTCAGTTTAACGTCTGTTCACTTACCATTGTGCAGGACGGTGGCGGAGGACTAGAAAAAAAGACGATGACATGTGTGTGTGGAGTGTCTTACCATTGTGCAGGACGGTGGCGGAGGACCAGAAAAAAGACGATGACAAAAATGTGTGGAGTGTCTTACCATTGTGCAGGACGGTGGCGGAGGACCAGAAAAAAAAGACGATGACATGTATGTGTGGAGTGTCTTACCATTGTGCAGGACGGTGGCGGAGGACCAGAAAAAAAAAGACGATGACATGTATGTGTCGAGTGTCTTACCATTGTGCAGGACTGTGGCGGAGGACCAGAAAAAAAGACGATGACATGTATGTGTGAAGTGTCTTACCATTGTGCAGGACGGTGGCGGAGGACGAGAAAAAAAGACGATGACATGTATGTGTGGAGTGTCTTACCATTGTGCAGGTCGGTGGCGGAGGACCAGGAAAAAAGACTGACATATATGTGTGGAGTGCCTTACCATTGTGCAGGACGGTGGCGGAGGACTAGGAAAAAAAAAAGACGATGACATATATGTGTGGAGTGTCTTACCATTGTGCAGGACGGTGGCGGAGGACCAGAAAAAAAAGACGATGACATATATATATGTGTGGAGTGTCTTACCATTGTGCAGGACGGTGGCGGAGGACTAGGAAAAAAAAAAGACGATGACATGTATGTGTGGAGTGTCTTACCATTGTGCAGGACGGTGGCGGAGGACCAGAAAAAAAGACGATGACATATATATGTGTGGAGTGTCTTACCATTGTGCAGGACGGTGGCGGAGGACCTGAAAATGGGGAAGCCGGTGAAGGCGGAGTGCTTTGATCAGGTGACCATCTACTTCAGTGACATCGTTGGCTTCACCAAGATCTGCTCCCAGAGCACGCCCATTGAGGTGGTCAACCTCCTCAACAGTCTCTACACGCTCTTCGATGACATCATCACCCGTTATGACGTCTACAAGGTGTGTTGAGGGGTGTGGGGGGGTCGCGTGGAAGGGAGGTGGTGTGTGTGTGTGTGTGTGTGTGTGTGTGTGTGTCCGTGTGTGCTCGTTCTTTTCTTCAGCGTCTTTTCACCGTTCGTGATATTAGACGAGTAGTTTATGAGTTACATTACATTACATAACATTTCATTACAGTATGGTACAATACAGTACAGTGCAGTACAGTGCAGTGCAGTGCAGTGCAGTGCAGTATATTACAGGTGCAGTTGATCAGTGAAGCCTACAGGCTGGTGAACGGATGCTACATTACATTACATTACATTACATTACATTACATATGGAGATGATCAGTGAAGCCTACAGGCTGGTGAACGGATGCTACATTACATTACATTACATTACATATGGAGATGATCAGTGAAGCCTATAGGCTGGTGAAGGGATACTACATTACATTACATTACATTATATGACAGGTGGAGACGATCGATGAAGCCTACATGCTGGTGAGTGGACATGACATTACATTACATTACATTACAGGTGGAGACGATCGATGAATCCTACATGCTGGTGAGTGGACATTACATTACATTACATTACAGGTGGAGACGATCGATGAATCCTACATGCTGGTGAGTGGACATGACATTACATTACATTACAGGTGGAGACGATTGGTGAAGCCTGCATGCTGGCGAGCGGAAATTACATTACATTACAGTTGGAGACAATCGATGAAGCCTACATGCTGGTGAGCGGAAATTACATTACATTACATGACAGATGGAGACGATCGGCGACCCCAACAGGTTGGTGAACGGACATTACGTTACATTACAGGTGGAGACGATCGGCGACCCCTACAGGTTGGTGAACCGACATTACATTACATTACAGGTGGAGACGATCGGCGACGCCTACATGCTGGTGAGCGGACATTACATTACATTACATTCCATGACAGGTGGAGACGATCGGCGACCCCTACAGGTTGGTGAGCGGACATTACATGACATTACAGGTGGAGACGATCGGCGACGCCTACAGGTTGGTGAGCGGAAATTACATGACATTACAGGTGGAGACGATCGGCGACGCCTACAGGTTGGTGAACGGACATTACATTACATTACATGACATTACAGGTGGAGACGATCGGCGACGCCTACATGCTGGTGAACGGACATTACATTACATTACATTACATTACAGGTGGAGACGATCGGCGACGCCTACATGCTGGTGAGCGGCCTGCCCAAGAGGAACGGCGACAACCACATCTGTCAGATCGCAGACGCCTCCCTGGACATCATGAGCTCCATCGGCACCTTCAGCATCCCCCACCTGCCCGACCGGAAGCTGCACATCAGGATCGGTCAGTCTGTCTGGCTGGCTGGCTGTCTGTCTGTCTGCCTGTATGTCTGCATTGTTAGTTGTCTACATCAGGGATCGGTCAGTCTGTCTGTTTGTCTGTCCCTCTGTCTGTCTGTTTGTTGTCTAAATCAGGATCGGTCAGTCTGTCTGTCTGTCTATCTGTATCTCTGTCTATCTGTATCTCTGTCTGTCAGTATGTCTGCATTGTTAGCGGTCTGCATCAGGACCGGTCAGTCTGTCTGTCTGTATCTCTGTCTGTCTGTGTCTCTGTCTCTTTGTTTCTCTGTTTGTTTGTATGTCTGGATTGCTAGCTGTCTACATCAGGATCGGTCAGTTTGTACGTATGTCTGTCTGTGTCTCTGTCTGGCTGTCTGTGTGTCTGTCTGTGTCTCTGTCTCTGTCTGTCTGTCTGTGTCTCTGTCTGTCTGTCTGTGTCTCTGTCTGGCTGCCTGGCGTGTTAGCTGTCTGCATCAGGATCGGTCAGTCTGTCTGTCTGTCTGTATCTCTGTATCTGTCTGTCTGTGTCTCTGTCTACCTGTGTGTCTGTCAGTTTCTTTGTCTGTCTGTATCTCTGTCTGTCTGTATCTCTGTCTGTATCTCTGTCTCTTTGTTTCTCTGTTTGTTTGTATGTCTGGCTTGTTAGCTGTTTACATCAGGATCGGTCAGTTTGTATGTCTGTCTGTGTCTCTGGCTGTCTGGCTGTCTGTATTGTTGGCTGTCTACATCATGGATCGGTCAGTCTGTCTGTCTGTTTGTCTGTCTGTCTATCTGTTGTCTACATCAGGATCGGTCAGTTTGTTTGTTTGTCTGTCTGTCTGTATCTCTGTCTATCTGTATCTCTGTCTGTCAGTATGTCTGCATTGTTAGCGGTCTGCATCAGGACCGGTCAGTCTGTCTCTGTCTGTCTGTATCTCTGTCTGTCTGTGTCTCTGTCTCTTTGTTTCTCTGTTTGTTTGTATGTCTGGATTGCTAGCTGTCTACATCAGGATCGGTCAGTTTGTATGTCTGTCTGTGTCTCTGTCTGCCTGTATGTCTGTCTGTGTCTCTGTCTGTCTGTGTCTCTGTCTACCTGTATGTCTGTCTGTGTCTCTGTCTACCTGTATGTCTGTCTGTCTGTCTCTCTGTCTGTCTGTGTCTCTGTCTGGCTGCCTGGCGTGTTACCTGTCTGCATCAGGATCGGTCAGTCTGGCTGGCTGGCTGGCTGTCTGTCTGTATCTCTGTCTGGCTGTGTCTCTGTCTACCTGTATGTTTCTCTGTCTGTCTGTATCTCTGTCTGTCTGTATGTCTGGTTTGTTAGCTGTTTACATCAGGATCGGTCAATTTGTATGTTTGTCTCTGTCTGTATCTCTGTCTGTCTGTGTCTTTGTCTGCGTGTATGTTTGTCTGTCTGTGTCTCTGTCTACCTGTGTGCCTGTCAGTTTCTCTGTCTGTCTGTATCTCTGTCTGTATGTATGTCTGGCTTGTTAGCTGTCTACATCGGGATCGGTCAGTTTGTATGTCTGTCTGTGTCTGTATCTCTGTCTGTCTGGCTGTCTGTATCTGTCTGCCTGTATGTATGTCTGTGTCTCTGTCTGGCTGCCTGGCTTGTTAGCTGTCTACACCAGGATCGGTCAGTTTATCTGGCTGTCTGGCTGGCTGTCTGAGTCTCTGTCTGGCGCGTTGGCTGGCTGCCTGGTTGTCTGTCTGTTTGCCAGTCTGTATGTGTGCGTGCCTGTCTGTCTGTGTCGGTCTGGGTTGGTGGTTGACTGCTGTGTGTGTGTCTGTCTGTGTGTCTGTGTGTGTGTGTGTAATCTTTAGCTGAACATGATCAGTTCCATTGGAACCTTCAGAGTGTGTCAGTCTGTATCGGACTCACCCACTCATTCTCTCTCTTTCCGTTGCCGTATTGATGTGATGTGTGTCGATGTCACATGCTTAAATAATTATCATATGGATTATACGTACTTTGTTTCCTGTGAACTGTTTGTTTCCTGTGTACTGCTCAAACCTTGGAGACGAACAGCTGGAAGAAATAAAGGCACAGTACCCGCCTGCCACATGGACCTTTTAACTCACTCAGTACGGCCAGTCCTCTCTTCTCCTCTACACAGACCCCTCAGATGTCCAGTGGGTGTCTGAATGACCCAACCTTTAGCTTCCGTCGTCAGAATTGTGGTATTCTTTGTCAACATTCACCTCTTCAGTATAAGAGCCTTCCGCTTGCAATATTTTGATGATGGTAATTGGGGTGAAACGCTGTTAACGTCGTCTCTTTCGCCGTTCGTATGGAGAGAGTTAAGCAAATGACAAAGTACCAAAGTGCCGCTTATCCCTTAGTAGTGTAGTTTGCTTCAATTACGTTTTTTTTTTTTCTTTTCTGTTCCATTTTATCTGTTTTGCACTGTTTTTGTAACTGATTGCCCCAGCTACGTCACTAGAGCTTTGCAGCTGATAACATTGAACATTTCAGTGCTCAGTGTTCTCCTTCTGTCAAGTAATCGCAAACTACAAACTGAGAAAGGGAGACACATGAACATACCACAAGAAGCAAGATTGTGTCATCTATGTGACACGAATCGAGTGGGAGACCAATACTGCCACTTTGTCATGGAATGTCCTGCATTTCAAAATCTCCGCAATCAGTATTTACCTAAGTATTACAGAACACGTCCCAACCTCTACAAATATGCAACATTAATGCCTATTAGTAGTAAGAAAAACTTGCTAAATTTTGCTAAATTCATTAAAGGTTTTAACGTGTTTCGTTCCGAGGCAGTTTCAGTCTGGATTCTTTATCACTTATGCCTTAGCTGAACTTGTTGAACAGAAAATAGAATAATGACATGTGTTAATCTTGACACTGCACCCCGTACATATCCCTTTGTAATTGCATGATCATATTTTTTATATGACTTTGTCCTTCCTGTATATATCAAACCAGTTCCAGTATTTCTGGTAAATGGGTGCTAAAATAACAAATCATTGTGTATTTTATTTTGTTACGCCATGTCATTGTTATTGCTATGCTCCAACTAACCCCTCAGTTCCCAGTTCAGGCTCAACTAGTCAGATACAGAGCCGTATTGTAAATCTAAGTTGTGATCTGTGCATCTGTCTATGGAGTATTGCTTTCGCTATTTCTATTGCATTGTATCAGACTGATGATTACATTTGGCCTTTTATTTTATTTCTTTTTTTTCCCCCATTTGTATTATCCCCCCTTTTGTTTCTTCTGTTTAAATTATCTTCGCTCTTCCTCTGTGGCCGTCATCCTGTTATTGTCATGTTTCCTTGTTTCTCTATGACTCAAAAGAGTTAATGGGAATAAACAAACTCTGAAACTCTGAAGCTCTTCCTGTGTGGCCGTCATCCTGTTATTGCCATGTTCCATTGTTTCTCTAGGACTCAAAAGAGTTAACTCTCTCCATACGAACGGCGAAAGAGACGACGTTAACAGCGTTTCACCCCAATTACCATCATCAAAATATTGCAAGCGGAAGGCTCTTATACTATAGACGTGAATGTTGACAAAGAATACCACAATTCTGACGACGGAAGCTAAAGGTTGGGTCACTCAGACACCCACTGGACATCCGAGGGGTCTGTGTAGAGGAGAAGAGAGGACTGGCCGTACTGAGTGAGTTAATGGGAATAACCAAACTGTCTGAAACTCTCTGTCGCAGGGATCCACAGTGGCTCAGTGGTCGCGGGAGTGGTGGGGCTGGCCATGCCCAGGTACTGTCTGTTCGGAGACACCGTCAATACGGCGTCCAGAATGGAGTCCACAGGACTGCGTGAGTTCCTGTGGGTGTGTGTGGGTGGGGCGAGGGGTGGATGGGTGGGTAGATGCTTGTGTGTGTGTGGGAGCGGGGGGGGGGTTGTACATGTGTGGGTGTGTGCATGCGTGTGTGTGTGTGTAGAATATGTCTTTATTACCAAGTGTACCGGGGTCACAAGGAATATTGGGGGTGTGGGGGGGGGGGGATAGTACATAACAAGATACGAACATAAATCGAAAATCATACACAAACACAGATACAGTAGAAATAAGATACATACACGTGCATATCAATATAAAAACTTGTGCATACTCACGCATGCACGCACTGCACACACACACACACACACACACACACACATGCACGCACTGCACACACATGCACGCACGCACACACACACACACACACACACACACACACACACACGTTTGAACACAAGCTACATATTACATGTGGATGGGGCTGATGACTAGATATTCAGGTAGGTGGTTGTTGGTTGCACAATTCTATTTATCACACTGGATTAATTCAAGAGACAGGGCACTGACTGCTTTGGGGAAAAAGCTATTGGCGAAGCGATTGGTTTTCGTCCTTATACTTCTGTACCGTCGACCAAAGGGATGGGGTGGATGGGTGGGTAGATGCATGTGTGTGTGTGTGTGTGTGTGTGTGTGTGTGTGTGTGTTGCATATGGGCTGAGTCTTGATTAGTGTGCCCCGAGCAGTTATTTTTTTTGTAACCATTGTTCCCTTATTGATGCTGATTGACGGGCGCAATAGCCGAGTGGTTAAAGCGTTGGACTTTCAGTCTGAGGGTCTCGGGTTCGAATCTCGGAAACGGCACCTGGTGGGTAAAGGGTGGAGATTTTTCCAATCTCCCAGGTCAACATATGTGCAGACCTGCTTGTGCCTGAACCCCCTTCGTGTGTGTACGCAAGCAGACGTTAAAGATCCTGTAATCCATGTCAGCGTTCGGTGGGTTATGGAAACAAAAACATTCCCAGCATGCACACACACCCCTCTCCCCCCGAAAACAGAGTATGGCTGCCTAAATGGCGGGGTAAAAAACGGTCATACACGCAATAGCCCACTCGTGTACATACGAGTGAACGTGGGAGTTGCAGCCCACGAACAAAAAAAGAAGAAAAGATCCTGATTGTTAGCGTTTTGGTCCTTTTTGCTACGGAAGAAGAGTGCATTATAAGTGCCCATTAGTAGCAGTAATAGATAAGATAAGATAAGAATAACTTTATTATCTCCAAATGGAGAAATTTGATCAGGTGCATTGTCACAACATAGACAAGTAAACAACATGGGGACCATAACTGTAAAAGTCAACAACAGCTTTTACGAATATTACGAAGATACAAATGTAAAAAATATCACATACACCGTTTCATACATATATCCACACACTGCAGGTAAGAATAAAGATAAATTGCGGAAAACCGCAACCAGATAATCAGCACACACCCCACCCACCTACGCCCCACCCACCCCACACACGCGGATTACTTGATTAAACAAGAGTAATAAACATATATTCTCAAATAAAAGCATTTCACATATTCGCTTTTAAAACATTGCAGTTGGTAGTATGTGTGTGCCCGATTGTCCATGTGTACAGTGATGTGTGTGCTGGAACTTAGAGTGTATACTTGTGACGGAGAAAGTGGAGGAGGAATAACGGTGTATAATGGAGGGGGTGGGGGTGGAGGGGGGATGTGAGTGTTGGGCAGTGAGTTTTCTCTTTTTCGTCATCAACACCATCATTAAGATTGTCATCATATCATTTGCATATTGGATACTGTTTTCCTCTGGTCCTCTTTTCCTCCTCCTCCTCCTTTTCCTCCTCCTCCTCCTTTTCCTCCTCCTCCTCTTCCTCTTCCTTCTCCTCCTCTTCCTCCTCCTCTTCCTCCTCCTCCTCTTCTTCCTCTTCCTCCTCTTCCTCCTCCTCCTCTTCTTCTTCCTTCTCCTCCTCCTCCTTTTCCTCCTCCTCTTCTTCCTCCTCCTCCTTTTCCTCCTCCTCTTCTTCCTCCTCCTCCTCCTCCTCTTCCTTCTATGCATCTGTTGTATGATGCTAGTGTTACCAGCTTCTAAAAGTGACCTAAGTGGAGTGATGGCCTAGAGGTAACGCGTCCACCCAGGAAGCGAGAGATTCTGAGCGCGCTGTTTCGAATCACGGCTCAGCCGCCGATATTTTCTCCCCCTTCCACTAGACCTTGAGTGGTGGTCTGGACGCTAGTCATTCGGATGAGACGATAAACCGAGGTCCCATGTGCTAGCATGCACTTAGCGCACGTAAAAGAACCCACGGCAACAAAAGGGTTGTTCCATGCACCGTTCTGTAGAAAAATCCACTTTGATAGAATAAACAAATAAAACTGCACGCAGGAAAAAAAAATACACAAAAAAAAGGGTGGCGCTCTCAGTGTAGCGAGGCGCTGTCCCTGGGGAGAGCAGCCCGAATTTCACACAGAGAAATCTGTTGTGATAAAAAGAAATACAAATACAAGTATGACATGTTTGTGTTCTGTTAATCATGCCGCACAGATTGTATATGGGACGTACTATGTTCATGTAATGACCTGTAGTATGTTTGTATATTGACTTAATATGTTTGTATATTTTACTTACTATGAGGTGTGGAAGGTATGTGTACGTATTGTGTTCATGTAATAACCAACCTATGCGCTGTGCAATGTTTTATGTATTGAACTTACGTGATATGAATACTTATATAGCGCCTATCCTCAGTCAATCCTCAGTCGAAGACCAAGCTCTAAGCGCTTTACAAACTCCGCGTCATTTGCGCAACAGGCTGCCTACCTGGGTAGAGCCGACTGACGGCTGCCATTGGGCGCTCATCATTCGTTTCCTGTGTCATTCAGTCAGCTTTCAGGCACACACACATACACACTCAGACAGACATGTAAAAGTTTTCGTGCATGACCGTTTTCTTTATTTACCCCGCCATGTATGCAGCCATACTCCGTTTTCGGGGGTGTGCATGCTGGGTTTGATCTTGTTTCCATAACCCACCGAACGCTGACACGGATTACAGTATCTTCTTCTTCTTCTTCTGCGTTCGTGGGCTGCAACTCCCACGTTCACTCGCATGTACACGAGTGGGCTTTTACGTGCATGACCGTTTTTACCCCGCCATGTAGGCAGTCATACTCCGCTTTCGGGGGGTGTGCATGCTGGGTATGTTCTTGCTTCCATAACCCACCGAACGCTGACACGGATTACAGTATCTTAAAGTGCGTATTTGATCTGTTGCGTGCGTAAACACACGAAGGGGGTTCAGGCACTAGCAGGTCTGCGCATATGTTGACCTGGAAGATCGAAGAAATTATCCACCTTTTACCCACCAGGCGCCGTTACCGAGATTCGAACCCGTAGTGCTCAGATTGAAAGTCCATCGCTTGGCTGTTGCAGTATGGGATGTCTATGTAGTTGTTGACCAGAAGGCATGTCAGTGTGGTGTTTTCAACCACCAGTCCCGCGAGGATTGTTTGCAGAAATAGGCACCATATACTTACAAGGCCCACATCAGTGGTACCCGGACAACAGGAGGTACCAGAGCCACAACCGTATGAACCTGCGGCTCAGAAATGGAGTGACACTAAAACTTCGTCACAATTTTTTTCATTTCAACATAAAAATTCACTCCTGAACTGTTTTCACAAAATGTGCAGCCAATCCAGACAAGAGCTAAATCGCTGTCTCAACTAACTACCGAAAACAGTACACATGTTATAACCCCCCGAAAACGGAGTATCGCTGCCTACATGTCGGGGTGAAAATGGTCATACACGTACACTCGTGTACATACAAGTGACCTTTGGAGTTGCAACCCATCAACGAAGAACAAGAAGGAGGGGAACACACCTTCTACTAAATCAAAATCACCATCTCAAAAAAAACTACCTCATCCATTTTCACATCATTCCTCCTCAGCGCTTTCACATTTCCTGACACAGTGTGATAGCCCAACTAGTATAGTATGTCTGTTGTGTTGATATCATGCAGTATAGTATGTCTGTTGTGTTGACCTCATGCAGTATAGTATGTCTGTTGTGTTGACATCATGCAGTATAGTATGTCTGTTGTGTTGACCTCATGCAGTATAGTATGTCTGTTGTGTTGACCTCATCATTATAGCATGTCTCTGTGTTGACATCATGCAGTATAGTATCTCTGTTGTGTTGACCTCACGCAGTATGTAATGTCTCTGTGTTGACATCATGCAGTATAGTATGTCTGTTGTGTTGACATCATGCAGTATCGTATATCTGTTGTGTTGACCTCATGCAGTATAGAATGTCTGTTGTGTTGACCTCATGCAGTATAGTATGTCTGTTGTGTTGACCTCATGCAGTATAGTATGTCTGTTGTGTTGACATCATGCAGTATAGAATGTCTGTTGTGTTGACCTCATGCAGTATAGTATGTCTGTTGTGTTGACCTCATGCAGTATAGAATGTTGTGTTGACCTC
>NC_134902.1:6259624-6264624 GCF_041734735.1 Babylonia areolata | reverse complement strand
TAGCTCGCCACGCCGTTCTGTTGGCAGCTGTCGTGAGGAGATCTGGCATCGTCATTTTGGTCCATTCCTTGACGTTGTCGGACAAGCTCTTTCTCTGCCGCCCCGGTCTGCGCCCTCCCTCTACAGTCCCTTGCAGGATGGTTTTGGAGAGGGTGTTATGTCGTATGACGTGACCAAACCATGCCACCTTCCGTTGTTTGACAGTCGCCAGCAGTGGTTCTTGGGGCCCAACAAGGTTGCTGACCAGGTTCCGCACATAGTCATTGGTCTTGTGCTCCTTGTAGGAGATGTGTAGTAGTCTCCTCAAGCACTTGGTTTCGAATGCTTGGATTCTTCTTTGCTTCATGTATTATTGTATTATTGTATGTGGAGTGATGGCCTAGAGGTAACACGTCCGCCTAGGAAGCGACAGAATCTGAGCGCGCTGGTTCGAATCACGGCTCAGCCGCTGACATTTTCTCCCCCTTCCACTAGACCTTGAGTGGTGGTCTGGACGCTAGTCATTCGGATGAGACGATAAACCGAGGTCCCGTGTTCAGCATGCACTTAGCGCACGTAAAAGAACCCACGGCAACAAAAGGGTTGTTCCTGGCAAAATTCTGTAGAAAAATCCACTTCGATAGGAAAAACAAATAAAACTGCATGCAGGAAAAAAAAAATGGGTGGCGCTGTAGTGTAGCGACTCGCTGTCCCTGGGGAGAGCAGCCCGAATTTCACACAGAAAAATCTGTTGTGATGAAAAAAAGATTAAAAATAAAAAAAGAAATACAAATGCAAATTATGTTGGATCAGACATTGTATCATGCTCCAGCCATTACATATTTCCCAACGTGGGAGTTCGGGCTGCTCTGAATCTTTTTTTTTTTCTTTCTGTCTGCAAGCACAGTACTGTCAAACGACCCTCACATCACAGTGTTGCATCGGTTATTATACTGCACAGTTTCAACACACGTCGTATCGATCTTGTGGTTGATGTTCCCCATTTCATGATGATTTGATGCGGTCTGCGTCACACCGGTGAAGATGATGGTTCTTCTCCTTCTCGTTCATCAGGGGTGGACGCCCCAGTCTCCCAGGGATGCAGGCAGCTGTATGCTGCAGGTCCTCCACACAGCCGTTGAGCTTCCGGGAAGATGACGGTTTGATGTGGTCTCTGTCAGTAGATGGCAGTTTGATGTGGTCTCCGTCAGTAGGTGACGGTTTGATGTGGTCTGTGTCAGTAAGTGACGGTTTGATGTGGTCTCTGTTAGAGGATGATGGTTTTGTATGGTCTGTGTCAGGAGATGATGGTCTGATATGGTCTCTGTCAATAGATGACGGTTTGATGTGGTCTCCGTCAGTAGATGATGGTTTGATGTGGTCTGTGTCAGTAGATGATGCTTTGATGTGGTCTGTGTCAGTAGATGACGGTTTGATGTGGTCTCCGTCAGTAGGTGACGGTTTGATGTGGTCTCTGTTAGTAGATGATGGATTGATGTGGTCTGTGTCAGCAGATGACGGTTTAATGTGATCTCTGTCAGTAAACGATGATTTGATGTGGTCTGTGTCAGTAGATGACGGTTTGATGTGGTCTCTGTCAGTAAACGATGGTTTGATGTGGTCTGTGTCAGTAGATGACGGTTTGATGTGGTCTCTGTTAGAAGATGATGGTCTGATGTAGTCTCTGTCAGTAGATGATGGTTTGAGGTGGTCTCCATCAGACAAGTAAAGATGATGGTTACGCGAGGTCTGGTTCATGAGGTGATGGTGTAATGGGGTCTGTCTCGGAAGACGATGGTTTGGTATGGTCTTTGTCAGGAGATGATGGTTTGATGTGGTCTCTGTCGGAAGACGATGATTTAATGTGGTCTCTATCAAGAAGAAGATGACGGTTTATGTGGTCTGTGTTAGAGGATGATGGTTTGGTATAGTCTCTTTCAAATAATGGTCTGAGGTGGTCTCTGTCAGAAGGTTATAGTTTTTTTGTCTCTGCCAGGGGATAGTGGTCTGTGGTGGTCTGTGTCAGGGGATAGTGGTCTGATGTGGTCTGTCAGAGGATAGTGGTCTGATGTGGTCTCTGTCAGAGGATAGTGGTCTGATGTGGTCTGTGTCAGGAGATAGTGGTCTGATGTGGTCTCTGTCAGGGGATAGTGGTCTGATGTGGTCTGTGTCAGGAGATAGTGGTCTGAGGTGGTCTGTGTCAGGAGATAGTGGTCTGATGTGGTCTGTGTCAGGGGATAGTGGTCTGAGGTGGTCTGTGTCAGGAGATAGTGGTCTGATGTGGTCTGTGTCAGGGGATAGCGGTCTGATGTGGTCTGTGTCAGGAGATAGTGGTCTGATGTGGTCTCTGTCAGAGGATAGTGGTCTGATGTGGTCTGTGTCAGGAGATAGTGGTCTGATGTGGTCTGTGTCAGGAGATAGTGGTCTGATGTGGTCTGTGTCAGGAGATGATGGTCTGATGTGGTGTGGTGTCTCCCAGAAGATAATGCTCTGATGTGGTGTGGTGTCTCTAGCAGGAGATAATGCTCTGATGTGGTGTGGTGTCTCTAGCAGGAGATAATGCTCTGATGTGGTCTGTCAGAGGATGATGGTCAGATGCGGTCTGTGTCAGAACAACATGATGACGGGCCTGGGCCGACCCGACCTGTCACTGTCTCAGCTGGAGATGACGTCCAACATCCTGCTGCCCCTCACCCAGCACGCCATGGGCCTCAAGCGATCCGACTCCGATGCTCAGGTGAGCTTTGTCTTTTTGTCTCCACGGTCATTGTGTGACTGGAGTGTGCTTTGTCTCCACGGCTGTGTCATTGTGTGACTGGAGTGTGCTTTGTCTCCACGGCTGTGTCCTTGTGTGACTGGAGTGTGCTTTGTCTCCACGGCTGTGTCATTGTGTGACTGGAGTGTGCTTTGTCTCCACGGCTGTGTCATTGTGTGACTGGAGTGTGCTTTGTCTTCACGGCTGTGTCATTGTGTGACTGGAGTGTGCTTTGTCTTCACGGCTGTGTCATGGTGTGTGCTTTGTCTTCAACGGCTGTGTCATTGTGTGTGCTTTGTCTTCAACGGCTGTGTCATTGAGTGTGCTTTGTCTTCAACGGCTGTGTCATTGAGTGTGCTTTGTCTTCAACGGCTGTGTCATTGAGTGTGCTTTGTCTTCAACGGCTGTGTCATTGAGTGTGCTTTGTCTTCAACGGCTGTGTCATTGAGTGTGCTTTGTCTTCAACGGCTGTGTCATTGTGTGTGCTTTGTCTTCAACGGCTGTGTCATTGAGTGTGCTTTGTCTTCCACGGCTGTGTGACTGTGTGACTGGACTATTCTTTTGTCTTTATGCCTGTATCGTCGTGTGGCTGGGAAGTGTTTTGTGTGACTGGAGTGTGCTTTATTTAACCTGAGTATGCTATGTCCTTGTGGTTTGAAAGGTGTTTGAAAAGTGTCTTGCGTTTGACTGGGGTGACGTTTATTTGACTTGAGTGTGCTTTGTCTCTGATGTCTGGCCATACCGTGGAAAAATAAACGTGTGTCTGGGCATTGCCAGCTTCTTCGCTAGACTTGAAGTTCATGGATTGCAAAAAAAAAATGTTGGATGAATTTGATGACGGGTTTAATTATGATGGTCGTGGTGATGGTGACGATGATGATGAATAGCCATAGTACCATGCAAGAATTGAACGGTTTTCATCTCAGAAGTTTTCATCACTGTCGTCAATCCTCAATAATGGTGATGGTGATGAAGATGATGATGATGACAATGACGTGTGTTGTGGTTTTGTCTGAACGGACAAGAAGATCATGAAATATATCGAAAAACTTTAAAATGGCATAGTTTGTTAATCAGTTTGACATATTTTCTGACAACTGTCACTAGATTGTAAAAGTAATCTTGCGTGTGTGTGTGTGTGTGTGTGTGTGTGTGTGTGTGTGTGTATGCGTGTGTGTGCATGTGTGTGTGTCTTTCTGTGATTTTGTGTGTGTGTGCGTGTGTGTTCGTATGTGTGTGTGTGTGTATGTGCGTGTGTATGCATGTGTGTATGTATATGTATGAGTGTGTGTGTGTGTGTGTGTGTTTGCGCGCGCGCCCGTCATTGCGCCTGCCTTTGTATGTGCATGCACGTGTCTTACCTGTATAATGCATATTTGCGCACGTGCACGTGGCTTGTGTGCAGAGTCGACACGCACGCGCCCTGGCCCAGCTGTACAAAGAGCCCAAGCAGGCCAACACAGAGCACCGGAACTCTCCTCAGAACTCGAGGCCGTCTTCCCCCAAACCCGACGTGGCCATCCTCAAAGAGCAAATCAACACACGTCTCCAGCATCACTGAGGCATCTCCATCAAGGAGCTAAAAAAAAAAAAAAAAGGAGCACAAGATTCAGAAAAATCGACAAAAATACATGTCCGTCTTTCCGTAAATTAGGCATACACTTCGTTAGAAAAGTCAGCATGGGGTCGATTTCATAACCGACGGAAAGAACAGTTTTTAAAACATAAAGGAACATTATTCCCCGAGAATATTATTAAAGAAAAGATACCGAATCCATCAGCTTCCTATAGAAAGATTAATAATCTCTACTTTCTTCCGTATAAAAATTGATGCGCTGAAGACAAAGTATTATAAAATGTTACATGCATCTGTGGTAAGCAGTTCAGCTTGCATCATTGTTTGTTTCACTATCAGCAGTTACGTACTTTATTGCCCAAGTATTTCAAAGAGAACTACTCTGCAAATGATTTTTCGAAAGTTATTTCTGACGAGGTTCTTATGGTCGAACTTTTACGGGCATCAGTTCATAGCCCTATTTCTACATTCCTTTAATGTATTTCAGAATTGTGTTAATGGTTTCAGATTATTATTATCATTATTGAATTGTTACTGTTAAATGTTATTGCATGTTAGATATGCATTTTTTGGTAGATTTCTACTTTTTCTGTTTTCCTCTCTCACACACACACACACACACACACACACACACACACACACACAAGCACACGTACACGCACACACACATACATACATACATACATATGC
>NC_134902.1:6119624-6254624 GCF_041734735.1 Babylonia areolata | reverse complement strand
GGTTTTACATTATGCTGAATGATTTACTTGTGTGCATGTTGCCTTTTTTGTGTGTTTTTTTTGTGTGAAAACGCTGTGTTGTAAATGATGTGAAACGTGTGCTGTCGTGTTCAAGCTAGTCAGTGTACAGTATTTCAGTTGGTGATGATGATGTTTTGTGAGTTCTACGTTTATGTAGTCTCTCTGTATATTTTAGTGAATTTTTTTCGTTTCTCGAAGACAGTATCGATTTAGTATTAGCTGTGTATATATTTTTTTTTAATTCAGCATTATTGTGGTTTGCACTAACATCATCGATATGCAAAGTGGAAAGGGGATTGGTAAAACTGTGTTGAATAATCCACTTTGGTTGGAAAACAAGTACACTTTCAGGTAGAAGAAGAAATGGTGGCGCTCTCACTGTAGCGATGCGCTATCACTGGGTAAAACAGCTCGAATTTCACACAGAGGAATCTGTTGTGACAATACAATACAAATCAATACAATATGATACATATTCTTGATGCTATGCGGTGATTAAAACTTCATGCAAGTTGAATTTATGGAGGTGTAATCCATTCTTTTTCTTTTCAGCAATCCATTGAATACACTATAAACTATAAAGGCTAAATTTGTTTCACGACAAACTAGAACAGGGAGAATATTTGAACGCTTCCTGAAACCGATTTAAAAGGGGAAAAAATTAATTTTTCACAGATCTGAAAGCGTCTGTCTACGGTGACACCCAGTGAATACTTACATCAGTCCAAATTTTCCGGCGCTGTAAGTCGTGAAGGATCGTGATGCTTATTTGTTTTTAAGTTAACTCTCTCCATACGAACGGCGAAAGAGACGACGTTAACAGCGTTTCACCCCAGTTACCATCATCAAATTATTGCAAGCGGAAGGCTCTTATACTGAAGAGGTGAATGTTGACAAAGAATACCACAATTCTGACGACGGAAGCAAAGGTTGGGTCATTCAGACACCCACTGGACATCCGAGGGGTTTGTGTAGAGGAGAAGAGAGGACTGGCCGTACTGAGTGAGTTAATTTGCACGTTTTTTGGTTTCGAGATTTATTTTCCGACGATAAACTTTGATTCGTATGTTACAGAATTCAATCAAGTGTACATCATTGACCCTGGTGGTAATTCATTTGAATAAGTTTTCATCTCAACACAAGCGTTTTGTCCATGGATACTAATATCTCACTAATATCTCGTATCTAGGGAATTCTAGTGTCTATGTTTCGTCTTAGGTTTGAATTCTCATCATGCCAAAGCCAATTCTCTTGGGGATGTTTTAATTTGATTCCAATAATTTTTCCCTTTAAACCACCAGGTCTGACGCTAACACAAGTTGTGAAATTCTTGGTGCTAGCGTGATCTGATGTTACGTCATGAATACATCCTTTTAGACGTCTTTGGCAATCTGTGCACTGTTTCATTCAACGCCAACGTGCAGTTCTTTGTCCTGACATCCTGACATCTGTTTTAGCACGAATTCGCAAGTTGAGCTTGTTGTTAATCTTAAACACCTTAAAGTTAAGGTAGATATCTAACTGAGCACCAGGTCGCATGTTATTTTTTTCCCACATTTGAAACAGTACATACCTTGGAGACAGCGTGTTTTAACCCAAATCAGATGAGATGGTTCGTGGCAAAAATTACTCGTCTTAAAAACAATATGTGGATTCATTTTTTTACCGAAGTCCTGTACGATACCGTTCACCCCCACGATGAACTGAAAGGTCCTTTTGGTGATGTTTTAAATTAATCATTTCCACGATCGTTGCAAAGCGGACATGCCATGGGTCTCTATGTACAGATACTGGCAATATTCACGTCTCTTCCCCTGTGTTCTTTCCATTCAGTTTCGTTCCTTAGACGGACGGGCGCAATAGCCGAGTGGTTAAAGCGTTGGACTGTCAATCTGAGGGTCCCGGGTTCGAATCACGGTGACGGCGCCTGGTGGGTAAAGGGTGGAGATTTTTACGATCTCCCAGGTCAACATATGTGCAGACCTGCTAGTGCCTGAACACCCTTCGTGTGTATATGCAAGCAGAAGATCAAATACGCACGTTAAAGATCCTGTAATCCATGTCAGCGTTCGGTGGCTTATGGAAACAAGAACATACCCAGCATACACATCCCCGAAAATGGAGTATGGCTGCCTACACGGCGGGGTAAAAACGGTCATACACGTAAAAACCCACTCGTGTGCATACGAGTGAACGCAGAAGAAGTTCCTTAGACGGAAAATTCGTAAATTTGTTCAAATAACATTGTAATATATACTCTACATTTCTTCCCCTGTCGAGAGACGTAAAGAAGGCCAGTCAAAGAGTGGAGGGGAAGAAATGTACAGTATATATTACAATGTTATTAACCAATTTACAAGTTTTTCCGTCTTATAAACGGAAAAGTACAGGTGAAGAAATGTGCATATTGCCCATATACTTTTGTTAAATATGATGGAATTCATTCTCTTGCCAGTCAAAGCCTTAAGAATTCTAATGGAAAAGAAGTCCTGCAATGTTGTTGTTTTTTCTTTTATTAAAATCTGTCTTGTGGGTGATCATGTTTTGTTGGAAATACGTTCCAACATATTGAAAATGAAAACGCATCTGTGGTTCAGAGAGTGAGCTTTGTGTTGTCACCAGATGACGTCTCAGACTCTTCGTCACGTGCATCACGTCCCTCTTTCACTGTGGCCTTCGTTAGTTTCATGTCACCATGACTTTTCCTGTGTTCTGACAGTCATTCATGTATCGTCGTCTGTTGTGACTGTTCAGGCCCGTATGTGTGAACGACGTGGGGGCGAGGGGTGTGGGAGGAGGTCTTCAATAAACATGAGATGCATCAACATTGAGAATGTCGTCTCTTCTTTCGCCATATTGCTAGAACCTCTCTTTCCCTTTTTGTGCTGATCTGACGTACAGGTAACAATTTTCGCTGGGTACTAAGAGAAAAGCCTTTACTCGTTCTCACGCAATTTGATAGGTGGACGAAATACATTGACGTATCGCTGATGTATTGTACTATTTTATTTTATTTATTTATTTATTTACTTTTTTTTTTGTACGCTTATAGTTGGCTTCATTAAGTTTTTGCGCCTTATAAATATTATTATTAGTAGTAGATCTTTTTTATGTATTTATCTATTATTTATTTATTTACTTACTTATTTCTTTTTTTTTATTTTATCCTTTTTTTCTTCTTTTTTTCTCAAGGCCTGACAAGGCGCGTTGGGTTACGCTGCTGGTCAGGCATCTGCTTGGCAGATGTGGTGTAGCGTATAATATTATGGATTTGACCGAACGCAGTGACGCCTCCTTGAGCTACTGAAACTGAAACTGTACCAGCAGGTGAGATTGGTGACAGAGGTGTGAGAGAGGACGGTCTTGAGATGGGTCATTCTGTACTTAGCTTCCACAGAGATCGGTCAGAACTTTGGCCTTGGAGACTGACCATAGACACTGGACGCTTTGTATGCAAGTTTCGACCAAGTTTGTCACCGGGTATGGTTTGATGTTTGATACAATACTTAATTAATCAAGTGATCTGATATTCGACGCATATTGTCACCGGCATACGGGCGCAGTAGCCGAGTGGTTAAAGCGTTGGACTTTCAATCTGAGGGTCCAGGGTTCGAATCTCGGTAACGGTGCCTGGTGGGTACAGGGTGGGGATTTTTCCGATCTCCCAGGTGCAGATGTTTTGTGCCTGAACCCCCTTCGTGTGTGTACGCAAGCAAAAGATCAGATACGGACGTTAAAGATCCTGTAATCCATGTCAGTGTTCGGTGGTTATGGAAGAACATACCCAACATGCACACCCCCGAAGACGGTGTATGGCTGCCTACACGTAAAAGCCCACTCGTGTACATAACGTGGGAGCTGCAGCCCACGAACGAAGGAGTATAGTCACTGGCAAAAGTATGTGCCGAGACTGTGGGCATATCTTATCGAGGCCGTCTCATCAGATCAGAGCAATTCAAGTAAGAGATGATGACAGTGATAATGATGATTACGATTATCACGTGTGTATGTGTGTGTGTGTGTGTACGCGCGCGCGCGCGTGTGTGTGTGTGTGTGTATCAGACACAGAATCAGCATCTCATTTTATGTGTTCAGTTATGAAAATTATCAATAAAGGACTGGAGACACCACAGTTTCAGTTTCAGTTTCAGTAGCTCAAGGAGGCGTCACTGCGTTCGGACAAATCCATATACGCTACACCACATCTGCCAAGCAGATGCCTGACCAGCAGCGTAACCCAACGCGCTTTGTCAGGCCTTGAGAAAAAATAAATAAAATAAAATAAAATATATATTATAATTAAAAAATAAATAGTATGAATAAATAAATAATAATGAAACTTAAATAAATAGATAAATAAATAATATCAAATAAATAAATAAATAAAAAGACAACAATGATGATAAATAAGCAAGTAAATAAGCAGACACCACAACAAAGTGGAAATCAATGTAGAAGTACATACTTTAATGACATACTCGAAAGTCTGACATGTTTCATTTTTCCTCAGTTTGAAGAAAAAATATCTATCAGAGGTCAGGCCAATTGTGCAGAGGGGAGAGAGTGTGTGAGAGACCGACAGACAGACAGAGGCAGACAGACAGAGACAGACTCGACAGTCAGGGACAGAGAGGGCTCACAGCCATAAAACACACACACACACACATTCATTCATTCATTCATCCATACGTCTATTCATTCATTCATTCATCCATCAATCCATCCTTTCGTTTGTTCGTTCGTTTGTTCATCATCCATCCACCCATCCACTCATCTATCCACACACACAAACACACACACACACACACACACCGGCAAAGCTGAGTTTCAACAACCCAGACAATAGCGCTATTCGGTGTTGGGGTCTAAACGTTGTCCACTGGTGGAGGTCACGGCTGACGCAGCGAAAAAAAAAAATTCAAACATTTATCACGAGCGACACGTGCAACACGCCGTGAGAGTGACAGGTTTGTGAACTGACACCAGCTCAGAGAGCAGAGACCAGGTTGAAAGGAAAGAAGTTACAGTGTGTAGAGGGAACGAACGGTTGTGCTTCAGAAGACCATTCAAAAAATGGATGCGGACGCCAAGATATAATTCTCAACAGTTCAGTTGTGGGGGAAAAAATGAAAAAGAAAAAACTGAACTCCCTGTATTTCAACATCGTCATTTACAGTGAACGTGAACTGTTCATTTTTGTGAACATGGAGTGGGAAATTCAAAGTGAAGGAGCTGTGAAATGTGTGAAGTAGTAACAAGGGTGTGTGTGTGTACTTTTGACTTTGATGGGGTACGTTGTGGGAGCCTGGTTTCAAGAAAGAAAATCCCAACGTCTGCTTTACCACACAATAACCCGCTGTAGGGAGTGGAAAGAATGCACACACCACTTATCATACGAGGATTATGGTGTCGAAATGATTTCCGCAGCGAGAAGAGGACCTGGTAACAAGCGTTATAAATGATTATGGACAAAAGCCAATAAGACCCTCGGCTTCCTCAGAAGAAACCTGAAGATCCCAGCAGTGCGCCTCAAAGAAACAGCATATAAGACTTTCGTCAGACCAGTCTTGGAGTACGAGTGCACCGTATGGGACCCGCATACCCAAGACAACATCAAGAAGATCGAAGCTGTCCAGAGACGAGCAGCACGGTTTGTGGTCAACCGGTACCACAACACATCTAGTGTCACCGCGATGATCGACAGACTGCAATGGCCGACTCTGCAGCACAGACGGAAGGTAGCTAGCTAGGCTTGCCATGCTACGAAAAATAATGGACGAAGAGGCGATCGTCGACAAAAGCTGCATCGTGCCAGCCCCACTCAGATAATGAAGGAAACATTCTCGCCAGCTCAACCAGATCCGGTGTAAAACCCAATACAGGCAATATTCCTTCTTCCCCAGAACGATACGTAACTGGAACAACCTGCCTGAAACAGCTATAGCAGCAGACACCTTGGACACCGTTAAGTCTAGGGTGCCCCCCAGTCAGTAGTTAATTAGATAATAGGTCCCCTACCCGCCCCCACCCCCCTCCTCCTCCCTACCCCCTCTCTTACCCCAATACTTTTTTTTTGGGGGGGGGGGGGTATTTATTTTTGGGGCCCTGCTGTCTTAGATCAGCAAGGGACCGGCTAGCTCGGAAGGGCGAAAAGTGAAGTGATAGTAGCCTGCCGGAGAACCCACTTAGAGTAGGACTAGGTTTTCATCCTCACTAATAGGTCTGTCGCTTTCTGTAGTTTGTTTTTCTTTCATCGCAACCCAACAAAAACGGCGTAAAAATCAAATTGATGATTGTGGCCATCAACGCAGTGAAAGTGGACTGTGAACATGCTATTGTGGATTTTCAGTTTGTACAGAATCTTCGTTCACGGAAGTAAGGTTGGTTTTTTCCCCTGCTCCCACCTTCTCCATTACCCAGTGTTTCGATAACTTTTCGTAGACTGCGTCTCTCTCGTATGATTAATCCTCTGCCTTCTGGTTATGTAGGTTATTAATGATGTGAAATGGTTCAGCAGACGTGATTTTACCCCGGAAGTGCTTCACCTAGGGGCGGTTACTTGCACCAGTGGAAGTGGCGCGCTGAAAAAAAACAGGTCACCGGGTGTTCTGGCTACACAACGTCGAGTCATCAACTTTACTGCAGTCCTGGACACATCGTTGCTACCCCACCGACTTGACCACTTAGCCCAGCGCGATGACAACCAATCGTGACCACGACCACGTTTTGTCTGTACCTTGCCACCGAATACAACCTTCAACAATTTTCACCCAGCTACGAAGTTCTCTACAGAACGTGTCAACCTTTCAGTGGTCCCCCCTCACAGAGCGAAGGAGAAGGGAGCGGCTGATGAACTTTTACAAATTCCACAACGGACGCCTCATCATCAACACGTGCCACAAACCCTCCCAGAACCCCTCTGCTCCCAAGGGAACCCGCCAGTCGCATCCAGCAACTATCACCCCCCACACACACACACACACACACACACACACCCGACCCCCCAAGTGCAGGACTCTATACAGACAGAAGTTCTTCTTCCCCAGGATATTATCCGATTGGACCAGCCATCCTGCTGAGGTTGCCCTCAGCCCCACCCTGGAAGGCTTCAAGTCCCAAATCTGATCCCCTCCCCCCCCCCCTCCACGCCCCCAGCTCCCCATCCTCCCAGCACCCCCGGAACCAGCAAACTGTACCACAAGTGACTCAATAACAGGCAAACCCCCCTTGTAATCTACAGAATCTTCACTGCGATGAAGGCGGTAGAGAAGGGAAAGAACCACCACCCGCCGGATCTGACCTCCCACGCCTGTGTACAGCGGTTAGTAGCGTCTGTCCTCGTTCTGTTGAAACTAAAGTGTGTTGCCCACTGACTGGTTATTCTGACAGTGAGGGTGGTGACACTTTAATCAGAAATCTCAGCAAATTATAGTTCAATGCAGTGGGAAATATTAGATGTAAGGTGTGTTTGATACGTACGAGTGTTTGTGTGTGGTTTGGTTTAGGTTTGCTTTTTTGGGAGGGAGGGCGGTTGGTTTTTGTTTTTCTCTCCAACCTCTTATCAGCAGAGAGCTGAAGTATTGGGATTTTCAGTACATCGATCTGATGCGTTCCCATTCCCTTGTTGACGTTCTGATAAGGATAAGGATTATATTACATTCCGACTATCGGGCAAACCCCGACAACCAATGCCTGTATATCTATGTGCACTTCTCCCCTGTCGCTTTTCCCTCCGAAGCATTGCAAAGAAGGGGCGTTTAAAAGAGGAGGGGAAGAAATGCAGAGTAGGGTAGGTGTTCCTAATTGAGAGCAGCGTGTAACTGCGAACGGTTTGTGTACCGCCCCACTTGGAAGCGTTCTTAACACACACACATTTCACAATTGAACGTATGCTTCGACCTCGTTCTGATACCTTAATGATGACCGTTTCCAACGAACCAGTCAAAAATCGGCTATTTCCGTCTATTTCCGCGCTCTTTCTTCTCTTCAGGTTCAGGTTAGGGGCGATGCCAAGCATCGTAGCCTTGCGGCTTTATACACCCCGTCGGTTTTCGTTTTGTTTTTTGTTTGTTTTGGGGGTTGTTGTTTTTTTGTTGTTTTTAGTAGGTTTTGTTGTTCTTGCTCAGGTACTCTCAAGCCCAGGCTCACCTTTGACCATCAAAGTCAAACATTGTTTTCTTTATCTCGTGGTCATCAATAAGCTTTTTTAAAGGCATTCATGTTAGGTGCACGTTTGATTTCTGAGGTTAGTCTATTCCAATTGTTACTCTAACTAAAAGCATTTTCTAAAAGTATGTTGCTTCTGAATTTTGTCGGTACTGTTACGGGTGACAATGTTAATTTGTGGATTAATAAAGAAACATGCTTTGTCAATGTCATCAACATTATTATATATTTTATACGACTGTATTAAGTCCCCTCGTACCCTTCTTGCTTTAAGGGAAGGGAGTTTAAGATATTTTAGCCGTTCTTCATAAGAAGACTCCTTTATTTCATGGACTAATTTTGTTGCTTGTCTTTGTACACCTTCGATTGCAGCAGATTGACGCTTTATTTTTGGGAACCAAACCGTGTTTGTATATTCTAATATAGGTCTTACCAATGCTTTATATAGTCTTTAAAATGTACTACTGTCCAGAAATGTGAAGGTACGCTTGATTATACCAATTCTCTGATTTGCATTATTTATTAAGCATGCAATATGTTTGTCAAAGAGTAGGTTTTTATCAAAAAATACCTAATTCATTTTCTTCTTCACATTTTTCAACATTAGACTCTTTATCACCAATTTTCATTAAGTAGTCATGTTCAGGGTTTTTGCTACCAATATGGAGCATTTTGCATTTTGTACCATTAAAGTATAGGTTCCATATATCTGTCCATTCCACCAGTGAATCTCTTTGCGCACTATCGCCGACCTAAAATCAAGGGAAGCAAGTTGTATGACTTTGACACGATTTAAAGTAGCTGATTTGATTGGATATGCTGAATAAATTGTGCATTTCCAGTGCTGGGAGAATTTAAAGCATTTGCTGACAAATCAGAAAGTCAGTTTTGACAGGAATTTCCAAGTGTATGTAATCAGACCATAGGATATGTTACGTATTTGCGAACGATGCTGCCCTCTCAAAAGGGTGTGTTTGTGTGTCTGTGTGCATGTGCGATTGAAACCAACAATACAACAGTCGGGCGCGATGTTCCAATATGTCCGAGTTCCAAGACCTGCTTCTGTTTTGACTGTCCACATTTACCCAAATCCATCGTTTGCAATGAGACTTGCCCGTTCGCATTTACCCTTATAGTCCATCAGCCAGCAGGTTAATCGGTACCACTCATAGTGGCAAGTGTTATCATACATTTTTGGAATCGTCTATGTCCCTAGATGTCAGAAAATCATGATAATGTTGTGAACGTGGCAGCTTTCTGCCTGTTATCACGTGATTTCTAACCCCACCCTACCGCGTCAAGAACGCGCACCGTGATCAAGCTCTGTTCTCCCAGAACCTAAACCATTGAAGATAGAAAAACCGTTATTGAACAAAAAAGATGTATAATAGTATGCTAAACATCTTTTGTTCTTATAAGTATATCAAATTATTATTTATTCGTGAAATGTAGTGGCGTTTTGAGGATTTCATGACATATTCACACAAAATTCGGCATGTCGTCTTTTGTCAAAGCTAAAGCGTTAGATATAGGAAGACACTTTATGAAGCAAAACGAAGCGCATGGGACTTGTGAACAACTTTTATTCTCATAACACTATCAAAATGTTGATCTTTTTTTAAAAGTAATCACTTTTGTGAGTGTCATCAAAGATTACGCAACACGACAAAATTTTCAGTTTGTGTTCTGCTCTGCCTAAATGGTTGCAAAGAAAAAAGTATTACTATACAAGAAGATGTAGAATAGCACGCAAAACAACTTTTGTTCTCATACATTTATCAAAATATTAATTCGTTCATAAAATGTAGTGCCGTTTTGAGGATTTCATGACAAAATTCACACAAAATGCGGCACTTCGTCTTTTGTAAAGGCTACCTAGTAAGATATAGGAAGACATATTTAGAAGCAAAACGAAGCGCAAGGGACTTGTGAACAACTTTTATTCTCATAACACTATAAAAATGGTAATCGTTTCGGAAAAATCATGGCTTTTGTGAGTTTCATCAAAAATTACGCAACACGACAAAATGCTCAGTTTGTCCAAGTCGGTGTAATGCTCTGCCTAAATGGTTGTAGTTGTAAATATACAGGTATGATATGTGAAATTATCGCACATTCTTATGATATAGGGATTAACATAAAGAAAGTAAAATCTATATTTTTCCTGTGTTTGTGTCTGTTTAAGACGGCGTCAGAGGGCAGTACTGACCACCAGAAGTACTTCTGATTGATAAGGATCCAGTACCATCATGGCAGAAGCTCCGCCTGAAGGAAGACCCGGATTAAAGTCTTCAGCTGACCAGTGTATCATCCACTAACAGACTTGCGAATGTGATGAAAATGAGTCAGACTTCTCCAAATTCATTCCAATCATGGGAAACTGCTTGAAGCGGCTAAAATAAGGAATCATGCACCTGTGCTGGATGCTGCCAAGACGGTAGTTGGTATGGAAGTACCAAAAATAAAAATGCCATAGGTACTGCAGAACTGTCTTCACTATGAAACATACTTTGAACAGCCTGAAAAGAAAAGCAGAGGAACCAGTTCAACCACGTGAGGAAGCTTCGCAGACAAAGCGGCAAAGTCGAGGACCATCTTCTACTTCAAGAGTTCTTCCAAAACAATGTATATTTTGTGAAAAGTCTTCGAAGTATTTGAAAAAATCCAAAACAAGAGAACAGTTAATACAGGCAAAAGAACTTCGTGTGGGTAAAACCCTACGTGACATTGTTCCTGGGAAGAATCACTCTCTTGTTGATGGAATCTGCTATCTTTTGTAGACACAGTGCTGTGTCGTTCTCTTCAAGCTGTTCATATGATACTCCATGTCCTAGCCTGTTCAGCGTTCTGATCAGCTCCACGTTTCAAGTAAGACTTTTCAGACCATATTACAAAAGGATGTGTTTTGGAGTCTTCTGTTGCCCATGACTTAGCAAACACAATGTCTTGGTTAAACGAGTCAATGAGGATTCGATTCCTGGTTGTTGTGTTCTCGTTGTTTGGATCACCAGTAATGAGTGCCAGAAGGAAGCGTTTCAGATCAGCGGGTCCAACAGATTCCATTGTGTCTGAGGGGTTGATGGGCCATGGTGACTTGTTCTGCGAATTTTTCACTGCTTGTCGAAGATGCAGAGATGCTTTATCCAACACTTTGTCAGTCAATGAGCTGTCTGATTTCCACAAGGCCAGCTGTATTTTGAGTGCCTGATACATTGGGCCAAGTTCGTGGGGACTGAGAGTGACTGGCATCACTAAAATCTTTCCATTTTCATCTGGAAACATAATCAGCTCCTCACCAAATCTAATCTCAAGCTTTCTGCGGATGTGTCTAGTTGTGGAATCTTTGACGTCTTTGATACCATTCACTGACATGAACATCTTCAACTTCTCAGTAAGAGACACAAGAGGAATGACGTCTGGCTGTGCCATTAGTTCTTCTTTGATGTGCTTGAAAAGCAAGGCATACGATGCATCTTCTGCGTTCTGATATACCCTTTCTTCATCATCTGGCATTTCCTCATCAGCCTCTTTCCGAGTTGGCAACCTGTCTTTACATGTTTCTTTAGTGTATAATTTGTAGCATGTCCGACGGTATTGTGCCTCAGCTGCTACCACGTTTCTGCTTGTCACAGCAGTTATTTTGGTGTCACATTTTTTCACAGCAATGTCACGTAGGGTTTTACCCACACGAAGTTCTTTTGCCTGTATTTAACTGTTCTCTTGTGTTAGATTTTTACAAATACTTCGAAGACTTTTCACAAAATATACATTGTTTTGGAAGACCTCTTGAAGTAGAAGATGGTCCTCGACTTTGCCACTTTGTCTGCGAAGCTTCCTCACGTGGTTGAACTGGTTCCTCTGCTTTTCTTTTCAGGCTGTTCAAAGTATGTTTCATAGCGAAGACAGTTGTGCAGTATATATGGCATTTTATTTTTGGTACTTCCATACCAGCTACCGTCTTGGCAGCATCCAGCACAGGTGTATGATTCCTTATTTTAGCCGCTTCAAGCAGTTTCCCATGATTGGAATGAATTTGGAGAAGTCAGACTCATTTTCATCACATTTGTAAGTCTGTTAGTGGATGATACACTGGTCAGCTGAAGACTTTAATTCGGGTCTTCCTTCAGGCGGAGCTTCTGCCATGATGGTACTGGATCCTTGTCAATCAGAAGTACTTCTGGTGGTCAGTACTGCCCTCTGACGCCGTCTGAAACAGACACAAACATAGGAAAAATATAGATTTTACTTTCTTTATGTTAATCCCTATATCATACGAATGTGCGATAATTTCACATATCAAATGATAAAAACAAACGTTGCTGTTTGATTTACCTTTAATAGATTTAGCTCTTCAAGTATTGTCTCTGTTTTGCCCCTCCCCCAGTTTGCATGTGTGCCCATTGTCAAAATGCAATATCTTTGACTTTCATCTATTTTTGCTCAATTTTTCTTTAGCGTGTTATTCTACATCTGGTTGTTTGGCGTTACTTGTATATTTACATCTACAACCATTTAAGCAGAGCATTACACCGACTTGGGCAAACTGAGCATTTTGTCGTGTTGCGTAATTTTTTATGAAACTCACAAAAGCCATGATTTTTTCCGAAACGATTAACATTTTTATAGTGTTATGAGAATAAAAGTTGTTCACAAGTCCCTTGCGCTTCGTTTTGCTTCTAAATATGTCTTCCTATATCTTACTAGGTAGCCTTTACAAAAGACGAAGTGCCGCATTTTGTGTGAATTTTGTCATGAAATCCTCAAAACGGCACTACATTTCATGAACGAATTAATATTTTGATAAATGTATGAGAACAAAAGTTGTTTTGCGTGCTATTCTACATCTTCTTGTATAGTAATATTTTTTTCTTTGCAACCATTTAGGCAGAGCAGAACACAAACTGAGAATTTTGTCGTGTTGCGTAATCTTTGATGACACTCACAAAAGTGATTACTTTTCCAAAACGATCAACATTTTGATAGTGTTATGAGAATAAAAGTTGTTCACAAGTCCCATGCGCTTCGTTTTGCTTCATAAAGTGTCTTCCTATATCTAACGCTTTAGCTTTGACAAAAGACGACATGCCGAATTTTGTGTGAATATGTTATGAAATCCTCAAAACGCCACTACATTTCACGAACAAATAATAATTTGATATACTTATAAGAACAAAAGATGTTTAGCATACTATTATACATCTTTTTTATTCAATAACGGTTTTTCTATCTTCAATGGTTTGGGTTCTGGGAGAACAGAGCTTGATCACGGTGCGCGTTCTAGACGCGGTAGGGTGGGGTCAGAAATCACGTGATAACAGGCAGAAAGCTGCCACGTTCACAACATTATCATGATTTTCTGACATCTAGGGACATAGACGATTCCAAAAATATATGATAACACTTGCCACTATGAGTGGTACCGACCCCCTTAATTTGAGGGGCTGGCTGATGGACTATTAGGCACCCCTGCTATTTCAGCCGTAGTAAAACGTTGAAAAGAGGGAGGAGACGAACTTTTCCTGGTGCAACCAGTCGGAGAAAGCCTTCAAATGCAGAAGAGCTACATTTGACGATCGTACTGCCTGTTATCTGTACAATACACATGTTGAGCTGGTCGCTTTGACTGGATCATTCGCAGTTAGGCCTGCCTACTTTATTTGTATTTGTATTTCTTTTTATCACAACAGATTTCTGTCAAATTCGGGCTGCTCTCCTCAGGGAGAGCGCGTCGCTGCACTACAGCGCCACCCTTTTTTTTTTTTTTTTTTTTTTTTTTCCTGCGTGCAGTTTTATTTGTTTTTCTCCATCGAAGTGGATTCTTCTACAGAATTTTGCCAGGAAAAACCGTTTTGTTGCCGTGGGTTCTTTTACGTGCACTAAGTGCATGCTGCACACGGGACCTCGGTTTATCGTCTCATCCGAATAACTAGCGTCCAGACCACCACTCAAGGTATAGTGGAGGGGGAGAAAATATCGGCGGCTGAGCCGTGATTCGAACCAGCGCGTTCAGATTCTGTCGCTTCCTAGGCGGACGCGTTACCTCTAGGCCATCACTCTACTTATAATCAGACCGACAACCATTACCGGTATACCCAATTCGGTATACTTTTCCGTCTTCGAAACAAAACCTTTTCATCGCAGTAGAAGTAACGTAAGGACAAGTGCAGGTCATAAAGTTTATCTGCCTTACCTAATTTTGCATTTATTTAATGGTCTGACAAGCATGTTTATCTTAGATTATTCATCAAGGATCATAAACAACCGCAGGCATTATTCACATTTTTTTTTGCCCTGTACTCTTTTCATTCGGTTTCGTTTCGAAGACAAAAATAGTTGTAAGTTGTAAATATCCAACTTTTTTTTCTAATCAGTAGTCTGCGTATTTTAGCTGTGGAAGAATTTCATTGCATGTATTAGGTCTGTTAATACTCTTGCCCCCACCCCCTTCCCTCACTGTAAAGCGTTGCAATAATTTTTTTTTTAATCTCCCAGGGTATCTTGTTACAGAACAATGGCGAGAGAGAGAGAGAGCAAAGGAACAATCACGTTACCCATAGAGGTGAACGAGCGATTTCGTGGTTTTAGGTATGTTCATACCAGTTTATTTTATTCTATTTTGTTCCGTGTCTTTTAAATCTTATTTAGGTGTTATCATTTATTGACTTTATAAAAATGCATTTTATCATTTGATGTATTTCGTTGCTCTGTTACCAGTCTGCGGTGCAGATTGGAAGCAGACAAGGACAGCCTCCGGAGGAGACGCATCAGAATGGAACGGACCCCTACACCTGTGACCAGGGCACGAGGGAAGCAGCCACACCAGACCTCCGTCATGTGGACAGATGGACCCCCCCACCCCCTCCCCACCAAAAGACTCCCATAATTTGTGTTGCACAGATTTCTGCCAGTCATCAGTTCCACCTTTACACAGGGGCCTGCTGTGGTGGTGGTGGTGGTGGTGGGGTATGTCGCGTACAGGTTCGTGTCGTGTTGTCCATGGAAACAAGCTCAGTGGTACAAGCATGAACAGTGTGTACGGTCACTGGCCCTGGCACAGTGTCCATCTGCAGGATACGCACTGTAAGACTGGCAGCACGTGCCGGTCTGGAGTCCCGGGGTCCTGTGAAGGGAACGACACCCAGGTCAGGCAGTGTGGACAACGGTGATATAAGGGAGGGGGGGTAATGGGTCAGGCGTCGTGTGTGGCAAGCATGGAATGGAAACCTTGAGAACTTCTTTGAAGAGGGCAGGACTGTGGTGGGGGGGTAGGAAGACAAAGAGAACATATCCGATAGTCTATTCCTGTGTCGCCTACTGTTTGATGGTGCAGCCACTCTGTCTCAGGTGGCGTCTTCATTGTTGACGATTCGTCCGGTTTCGCCTGAACTCATTCCCGTTTCGTCTATTCTCTCTCTCTCTGTTTCTCTGTCTCTCAATCTCTCTCTGTCCCTCTTAATCTGTGTGTGTGTCCCTCTCTCTGTGTCTGTCTCTCTGTGTGTCTCTCTGTCTCTCAATCTCTCTCTGTCCCTCTTAATGTGTGTGTGTGTCCCTCTCTCTGTCTCTCTGTGTGTCTCTATAACACACATGCACGAGCGAGCGCGCGCACATACACACATACAATCCATGCATGAATATTTGTCAATTGTTTACGTTTATTTTCCAATGCTTAGAACCGGGCAGATCGTCAACAAAACAGACGCAAAATAACGTTTGGAGAAGCTAAAAACTCTGAGCTGAGGGAAGGTCTCTGTCACAGCTTTGGACTGCGCATCAGACACACAGCTTTTAGGCGTATGATACATTCACATAAACTAAATCGAATGTGCGTGAGTGCAAATGCATATTCAAGTGTTGTGGAGTGGTTTTATCACTATCTACTCGATCCTCTTTTAATAGAGGAACTGGTGTATTGTGGACTATGTAGGCGAACTGGGAATAGGCGAATCGGAATCCCAAATTTAGGCAGGGAAAAAATACAACAAAAAATGTGTGGCGTTCTGTGTAGCGTCGCGCTCTCCCTGGGGAGAACAGCCCTAATTTCACACAGGAAATCTGTTGTGACAAAAAAGTATTACAATAATACGAATGCCTCTACAGTGTGTATCGTTTTGTGCATGTTTGCACACAGGACCCGAGTTTACCGTCTCCTTTGAAATACTTGTACCCAGACCACCGTTTATGCTTTGAGGAGATGGAACTTTGGTGACCCAGGCGAGACTGGCGGTGTGTATGGGCAAGTGCTGGACAGGGGTGGACTATCAACCTGTGGAGTCGTGTTGGGTTGTGGGATGGTAAAATCGTCTTGATCCAGAAATGACATTCCTACACAGTACAGTGTCAACGTTGAAAGAAGGAACGTGACGGTCTGGCATCGTGGAGCAGCACAAAGGTGCCAGTGCAGTGGAGCGTGAAGTGAGCGCATGGTTCATTCCGTTCTGGATCACGGAGACAGACTAGGTGTCAGGACGTCACGGCACCTCTTCCAGTCAGACAGGAAACGTGACTGTTGTCCTCTGTTCCACGAGTGACGCTCTGTGTGTTACCAGTCAGAAGCAGTGTTATGAATTGTGACGCTCTGTTACCAATCAGAAGCAGTGTTATGAATTGTGACGCTCTGTTACCAATCAGAAGCAGTGTTATGAATTGTGACGCTCTGTTACCAATCAGCCGTGTGTTGTGACGCTCTGTGTGTGTTACTAATCAGAAGCAGTGTTATGAATAGTGACACTGCGTTATGAACGGTCTAAATGCTGTAACTCGCAGTTGACGGACCCGTGCAGTGCGGGCAACGTTAGAGAACAGTTGTGGGTCTCCAGTCAGCGGGTCTCACAGTGCCAACAACGTGTGAAGCGGAGATAAACACAGAAGTATTGATTGTTGGTTTCACAAGTCCTCGCACCTCCACCCCCCGATGTTTCAGTTTCTCAAGGCGGCGTCACTGCGTTAGGACAAATCCATATACGCCACACCAATTCTGCTAAGCAGCCTGACAGCAGCATAACCCAACGCGCTCGTCAGGCCCGAAGTGCGTGCTCATCTATTTGTGTACCTACCAGAGTTTCTTTTTACAGATTTTTGCCAGAGAACTACGCTTTTGTTGCCGTTGGTTCTTTTTCCAGTGCGCCAAGTGCGCGCTGCACACAGGACTTCGGTTAATGGTCTCATCCGAATGACTGGCAAAAGGAGGCTTAGAAGGTGGTGGTGTCCTGTGTAGTGACCAGGCAACAGCAGTGCCCAACATCGCTTGTTCACAACCCCCACCCACCCCCCCCAAAAAAAAAACTCGTATAACTCAACGATGTTTAGGAAAGGGAGAGGCAGGATACAGGCGATTGTGGGAAGTTCGCCGACTCGAAACTCGCGCGTGCATTTATGCTATGTGCGCGCGCGAGTGAGACAGGCGAATGGAAAGTGCACCAGTTCGAAAACGTCCACTGTCTCCTGTCAACCCATTGTCCATGTTCAGGGGTGGTACGGGTGCTGGTCCTTCACGTTCAGTGTCTGGCAAGTGTGGAACATTGGGTGGATAAACGTCGAACTGTTGTTGAAAATGGACGATTCAGTGGTCATCTGGGGTTGTGAGATTAAAGTGACTGGAGGATAGGGGCCACTGGGTCGTTCACTTTCAATGGATGTTCCGTTGTGGCCCGCTGGGCCTGGAGAAGGACTAGCACCCGGCTCTGAACAGTAGGGAACGCTTGAGTGACATGCTTTGTAGGAGTTTTAAAATTGCGATTTTCTTGGGGGAGGAACGGCCGATTCGCAAGTTTGGACTTAGTATATAATGCGGTCGCCTTCCTCCCCCTTTTTTAAAATATTTTTTTGCAAACTTGTGATGTTTTTCTGGCATTTCAATTGATTGAATAAATATTTTGAAAAGTAAACATCGCTTGAAATGTTGCTTTTTTTTCTTTAAGGCGGAGGAATGACCGATGAATATATATACATTTCAATTGACTGAAGAAATATTTTGAAAAATAAACATCACTTGAAATGTTGCATAGTGTGTTTGTGTTGTGAACGACCGATGCAAATATATACTAAGTCCAACTTTGTGATTCGGCCGTTCCTCCCCCAAATAACTTTTCTAAAATAAATTACACTAAAGACACGAATATCATTTCAGCGTTCTGTTTATTTTCCATCATATGGTCATGACAAAAACTCACTGTTCAAGTCATGGAAAAGTTACAAAAACGGTTAAATGCGCATTATATTTCAGTCATTTCTCAAAGCACATCGTCATGGGGCAAAAAGCTCACGATGTTTAGCAAAGTAGGCAATAGCCGAATGGTTAAAGCAAGGATTTTCAACCTCAGGGTGCCGGGTTCAAATTTCGGTGGCGCCTGGTGGGGTAAAGGGTGGAGATTTTTCCGATCTCCCAGGTCAACATACGTGCAGACCTGCCAGTGCCTAAACCCTCTTCGTGTGTTTACGCACGTTAAAGATCCTGTAATCCGTCAGTCAGCGTTTGGTGGGTTATGGAAAAAGAGCATTACCAGCATGCACACCTCCAAAAACGGAGTATGGCTGCCTACAGGGCGGGGTTAAAAAAAGAAAAAAAACGGTCATACACGTAAAATAGTACATGTCTGAGTGTGTGCGTGCCTGAAATGAATCAATAATCTCTCTCTCTATATATATATATATATAGAGAGAGAGAATTTCCTCCATTTAGCCTAATTTGCTAAACACTGAGCTTTTGCCCCATGACGATGTGCTTCGTTATTCACCCTACAGGCCAAGGGAAACAACTGATGTAAGGCCCAGATCAGGACCTGTCAACCCCTTTGGTCCACTTCTGAAAGCACGAGCGAATTACTCAAAACTGCCCGCACCAAATTTCAATACTGCACATAATGCTGCCGTTTCATAAAAGCTACAGCATGTATACTCGGGTGCCAATCCCTAAATCGATTCTCCGATTACAAACGATAGAAAAATTGTTGCCTGCTGGATCCAGTGAATAAGTTCAAAAAGGAAGCCAGGTTGGAAAACCTTTCTCTACGTGGTGATATAGGATCCATCTTTAATTTCTGCTCATTTCCAGATTCTCTATTTTCAACACCAAATGCAACATAGTGTAAGCAGGACGCGTTTACATTCCTTAATAATCGTAAACATGGATGTCACGTGTGAACAATGCCACGATGCCCAATTGCAAACGATGTTTCTTTAAGACTAACCATCCTTCCGAATTTTCTCTCTCAAAATACAAACGGCTGACCTTGTGTATACTCAGTTGTTTTGAACAGTCGGGGAATCTGGAAATCCACTACGATCAGGCCAGAACAGTTCATTTATTTCTGACCAAAAGTTAACCAGCAAACGCTCGACAAAAACAAATCAGTGATTCTCGAGTGATATCTCCATGTTTCTTCAACAAAGTGAATGTTTTCACGGCACTGAGAAGAATTGGTCGGAATGGTTGGCGCCCGAGTCCTGCTAAAAATCGAGCTGTGATTTCTGAAAAAGACAGAAAATTCGGATTCTGATAGAATTAACTTTTTTTTTTAAACAGCGATAGCAAATTTTGAAACTGCAAAGATTGTTGGTTTGGGGGGGGGGGGGGGTTAACGTGCGTTACTGCAGATCCGTTCATAGGTTTTAACAACGCGCGAAGTGGACCAAAGGTGTGGACGTCAACATGGGGAAACACATGGCAAGTCACTGAGAAAACTGGACATCGTATATCTGCACAGGAATGCTGGACGTCAACATAGACTACAGACCTAGTCACTGTATAAAATACAAACTATTAACATGGGTAAACACAGATCGATCAAATCACTATGAAAACTAATCAATATGGGAGAACACATACCTAGTCACTGTATTAAAAAAAAAAACAGAACATGGAGGGAATTCAGGTGTAATCACTGCTTGAAAACATGACACCCACATGTGGGAATACAGACCTAGTCACTGCATCGTGGACTTCAACATGGGGGAATACAGACCTAGTCACTGCATCGTGGACTTCAACATGGGGAAATACAGACCTAGTCACTGCATCAAACGTGGACTTCAACATGGGGGAATACAGACCGTCACTGCATCGTGGACTTCAACATGGGGAAATACAGACCTAGTCACTGCATCAAACGTGGACTTCAACATGTGGGAATACAGACCTAGTCACTGCATCAAAGGTGGACTTCAACATGTGGGAATACAGACCTAGTCACTGCATCAAACATGACTTCAACATGGGGGAATACAGACCTAGTCACAGCATCAAACGTGACTTCAACATGGGGGAATACAGACCTAGTCACAGCATCAAAGGTGTACAACATGGGGGAATACAGACCTAGTCACTGCATCTAACGTGGACTTCAACATGGAAATACAGACCTAGTCACAGCATCAAAGGTGTACAACATGGGGGAATACAGACCTGGTCACTGCATCAAACGTGCTTCAACATGGAAATACAGACCTAGTAACTGCATCAAAGGTGGACTTCAACATGGGGGAATACAGACCTAGTAACTGCATCAAAGGTGGACTTCAACATGGGGGAATACAGACCTAGTCACTGCATCAAAGGTGGACTTCAACAAGTGGGAATACAGACCTAGTCACAGCATCAAAACTGGACATCAACACGGGGGTATACAGACCTACAGTCAGGAGAAAAAATGTCACGGCACACACACCCGCCCAGCCTCGAGCCGTTGATCATCCATTAACACTACTGTTCCTCAACTTGCTCCCCTCCCCTGTCGGACAGTCGATAGCTCTTCCTCGCCCTTCCAAATTCCTATACATCCTTCCCCCCCCGCCACCCCCCCAACTACCACTACACCCACAGATCTATCACAATCAGATTCAGATCCACTGATACACCGGTAACGCGTCCGCCCAGGAAACGCGAGAATCTGTGCACACAGAGGGACGCGGGGTGGCAGGATGGTTAAGACGCCTCATCTGCCAATACAGAGAGTCCGTGAGGGTCTGGGTTCGAATCCCGCTCTCGCCCTTTTTCCCCAAGTTTGACTGGAAAATCAAACTGAGCGTCTAGTCGTCCGGATGAAACGATAAATCGAGGTCCCGTGTGCAGCGCACTGAAAAAGAACCCATGGCAACGCGAGTGTTATCCTCTTGCAAAATTCTGTCAAAAAAATCCACTCTTTGACAGGCACACAAATATAATTATATGCATGCTCTCAAGGCCTGACAAAGTGCGTTAGGTTATGCTGCTGGTCAGGCACCTGCCTAGGAGATGTGGTGTAGCGTATATGAATTTGTCCGAACGCAGAGATGCCTCCTTGAGAAACAAACAATGTGCGCGCGTGTTCGATTCTAAAACTCGCCAGTGATTTCTCTTCCTCCACAGACAGTGAGTGGTGGTCTGGATGCTAGTCAGTCTGATAAACCGAGGTCCCGTGTGAAGCGACCTTCGACAACAAAAGGGTTTTCCCTGGCAAAATTACGTAGAAAAATCCCCTTTGCTAGGAAAACCTGTACACGCGAAGGGAGGGGGGGGACTGGCGCTGTAGTGACGCACTTTCAGTAGGAAAAGCAGTCTGAATTTCAGAGCAATCTGTTGTGACAAAATACAATACACACAACTTTTTTTTCCAAATGAAGCGGCTAAACAAGTATATCCGGTATTTTCTAACCTCCGTAAACCACTACTGGTGAGATATGACAATGAACGTACAATTTCGGTATGGGCCCTCGACTCAGACCAACTCACTTGGTAACAAACTTATCTCCCGACAATACCACGAGCAGCGCTGACGTCAGATCTTTTGGGACGATGTAGGTGGGGGGTGGGGTTGGGGGGGGGGGGAGGGTTTTCGCCTTGGTCGTCTGCCCTGACGTATTTTGTGTTGCCATGGCGTGGGTGGTACGGGTGGTACTGGTGGTGACCTTGTCAGCAGATCAGGCCATTAGCTGGGACTGAAAAACAAGGAGAGAAAAAAAACCACCCTACAGTGAACAGTTTCATTCGTGTGGAGTGATGGCCTACAGGTAACGCGCCCGCCTAAGAAGCGACAGAATCTGAGCGCGCTGGTTCTCGAATCACGGCTCAGCCGCCGATATTTTCTCCCCCTCCACTAGACCTTGAGTGGTGGTCTGGACGCTAGTCGTTCGGATGAAACAATGAACTGAGGTTCCGCATGCAGCATGCACTTAGCGCACATAAAAGAACCCATGGTAACAAAAGGGTTGTCCCCGGCAAAATTCTGTAGAAAAATCCACTTCGATAGGTAAAATAAATAAAACTGCATGCAGGAAAAAATACAAAAAATGGGTGGCGCTCTCCCTGAGGAGAGCTGCCCGAATTTCACCGAAAAATCTGTTGTGACAAAAAATAGAAATACAACACAATTTTGAAAGAATCCCTCTATCAACCCTCCTAATGTACCAACCCAGAAATGAAATGTTGAGTATGTTTGACAATGTTAACCAGCTCACGAGTTTTTCCGTATAATAAATGGAAATGTGCAGAGAAAGAAATGTGGATACTGCCGAAATGTAGAGCATATTTTACAATGTTATTAACCAGTTTACGAGTTTTTCCAGATTATGAACGGAAAAGTGCAGGTGAATAAATGTGGAAATTGCCCAAATGTTGAGCATACTTTACAATGTTATTAACCAGTTTACGAGTTCTTCGGTATTATAAGCGGAAAAAGTCCAGGGGAAGAAATGTGGAGGGAGACTGTAATGTGAAAAGTCTGTCGTCGTATCGCTGCATATTATGTTGGCTTGTCCAGGCGTGGAGGCAGAGATTTATTAACTGTTGCTGCAGTGAGGAGATAGGGGGAGAGAAAAGAGATACCGCTAACAAAAAAAGAATATAAAATCAGGTCAAGATACATGTCAAAACAGCCTGACCTGCTGAAACAAATGGAAATGTTGCACTTGCATTTTGCAGATATTTGTAAATTGTACGTGTCTAAAATACCCCGGTACTAATCAATACCAACAACACTACTGATACATTTCGATTATTTCATACTAGATAAACACCATACATTCAATTACTACTGAACACTAACCTTTCTTCGTCCTGCAAAACCCGAACGTCTCTGCCACTCTCACGCGGTAAGAGACCGGGCAGAAAAAACATGGCGCCCCCGTTTTGAACAGCAAGCTTTGCACATGCGCGGGGGGGTTCGGGGGGGGGGGGATGATCCAGCCAATGGCCAAGTGGAAATCTTCTACCACCACAGTGGGTGCACACAGAGTGGTCAGTTTCCAACCCTCTGTTGACAGGCACTTGACTCGGCTCGCACGTGCTTCCTGAAGTGGCACGGTTTTGTTGAAGGTTAAGACAATGTGACAGCAGAGAGAGGGAACACACACACACATACACACACGCACCACACACACACACACACACACACACACACACACCACACACACAGAGAGTTTTCGGAAAGGACGCCCGCAGTCAGCTGACCACCCCCCTCCTTCCACCAGCACTCTCCACGTCACGCCCCGCCTGTCTGTCCTTCCAGTTCTCCCTGCCCCGTGATGGCGACAGGTCTCTGAGGGTGTCCCTGGTGGATGTGGCCAACAGCGAGAGACCCCTTTGGCGGATCTCTAGAACCCGATCTTCAGAGCTTCAGTGGGAAACGGGCCAGATTCCCATAGTGTCCGGGTCTGCTTTCAGAGTGAGTGTGGGGCTGGCCAGTGAAGGGACAATAGGCGCCAAGTGGTTTAGACGTTGGACTTTCAATCTGAGGGTCCCGGGTTCGAATCATGGTAACGGCGCCTGGTGGGTAAAGGGTGGAGATTTTTCCGATCTCCCAGGTCAACAGACCTGCTAGTGCCTGAACCCCCTTCGTGTGTATACGCACGCAGAAGATGAAATACGCACGTTAAAGATCCTGTAACCCATGTCAGCGTTCGGTGGGTTATGGAGACACGAAAATACCCAACACGCATAAAAATGCTAGTAATGGTCAAACTTATGACCGCTGAGCATTAATGGAAGAAGAAGAAGATGTGTATAACATGTTGCAAACGGACACCTCTGGTTGGTCACAAGAAGATGACCGATGGCAGAGATGCAACACACACACACACTGTCCTAATCCCTATATACTAACACTTCAGCAGGGAAAGGGTGGGTGAGGGAGGATGTGTGTGGGGGGGTGGAGGGATGAGGAGAGTGGGGGGTGGGGAGGGAGTTGAAGTGGTTTCTGAGAGGTTAATTGTTCAGGCTATGTTAGACTGTGATGTGCCGGCAAGTGGCTTAGCAACAGAGCAGGTATGTGGGCTTAGCAGGGGAGGAGAGGGAAGGGAGAGAGGGAAGGGACTTGTTGTGACCAACAGTCTCAAGGTGGGGGGGGGGGGGGGAGGAGTGGGGAAGGGGAGGGGGAGGTGGTAAACAAGGGGTAGTGTATTGTGGCTTGGGGTTGCCTAACTCAACCATAACCTGACACACTATAACAATGATAAAATCGCGCGCGTGTGTGTGTGTGTGCGCGCGCGCGCGCCTGTGTGTGTGTGTGTGTGTGTGTGTGTGTGTGTTTGTGTGATTATATTTTAATAATAATAATAATAATATAATGGACATTTGTTTAGTGCTTTCCTCCCTTAAAGAGAGCACAAAGTGCTTTACAATATACATTGAACACACACACGCACACACACACACACGCACGCACGCACGCACGCAAGCAAGCAAGTAGTAACTCACAAAGAAAGAAGAAGAAAGATAATAATTTAGCGCACAATAATATAAAACAGATTCAGAGACTACGCATATTACATTACATAATTACACACACACACACACACACACACACACACACACACACACACACACACATAACGAAAGGGAGAGAGAGTTTGCATGGCTTATAACTGAAAAGGCATAGAAGGTCTATGGATAGGCATTTTCAAAAAGATGTGTTTTCAGACCAGTTCTGAAAGATTGAAATGAAGGAGAGTGGCGAAGATCGTGAGGTAAACTGTTTCAGACATATGGAGCTGAATAAGAAAAGGAAGAATCACCGAAGGATCGGGTTTTAATACGGGGAGCACGTAAATCAGAAAATGATCTGAGTTGTCGTGGGGGTGTGTAGGTTTGAATCAATTCTCTGTAGAAAAATGCACTTTGACAGGAAAACAAGTATTACACTTGCAGGCAGATAACAGGGTGGCGCAGCATTGTAACGACACACTTTCCTTAATAACTCTCTCCATACGAACGGCGAAAGAGACGACGTTAACAGCGTTTCACCACACTTACCACCATCAAAATATTGCAAGTGGAAGGCTCTTATACTGAAGAGGTGAATGTTGACAAATAATACCACAATTCTGACGACGGAAGCTAAAGGTTGGGTCATTCAGACACCCACAGGACATCCGAGGGGTCTGTGTAGAGGAGAAGAGAGGACTGGCCGTACTGAGTGAGTTAAGGCTAATTTACACTAGGCATCTCAACTCCCAGCAACTAGTTGTGCTAGCGTTGCCGAGCTAGATGAGGAAGGATATTGTGAGTTGGTGGCAGTTGTCGACCCTTTATTTTTAGACCTTGCCTATCTGGTTTTCCCGATCAAGATGCGCTTCAAGTTGCCGTAGCTGAAATAGATATCACCTCCCACCCAATATCCTATGGAGTTGGCCGCCAACTTCGACGTTGGCGCCAGTTGACATGCGCGTTTACACAAGATGCGCTGAGTTGAGGCAACCTTTTTCTCCACCGCGTGGCATTGCTCGACTCGCAAGCCAAGCCTCGCTCGCACGCACGCAGTGTGTGTTTTTTGGACGCGATAACTACGATTTAAGTTGATTTACGTTGACAGAGGTTGTGGCAACTAGTTGGTGTGGGTTACTGCATCTTGTCTCAACTTGTACAGTTGGTGTGCGCACAGTATATAAACCAGACCATCACACGATATCTTTGCGCGCATTTCATTCAAATCTTTGGCTGCTACTAGGGTTTTTCACTGTCGACCCTGCAACAACAAGATGTCGAGTCCTGATTCCGCAGTTGTTCCTGATGATGTGCCGTCGACTCCTGGAAGTTGAGCCAAGACCCACACCAACTACATGTCAACTTTCCAAGTTGAGCACAAGTTAACGCAACAGTTGTTGGCAGTTGGTGGTAGTTGCCAGTAAAAATGCTGTATAAAAGCGCCCAGCGCTTGCTGCGCGTGTGACGTGGCGGGGAGGCGGGGCTTATTTAAAAAAAACAACAACTGCATTCGCAAGGGAGTTGAGGCAACCTGAATTCGGTAACTAGTTGACCAACGTTGAGCGGAGACATCGTTAGTTGACGCTCAACTTAGCTCAACTAGTTGAGCTAAGATACCGGCCTAGTGTAAATGTAGCCTTAGGGAGAGAAGCCAGGGTTTCACACAGAGATATGATGATGATGATGGAGTCTCCCGTCGGTCCGACGGATGAGTAGGCAGGCAGGCTTATCTGTCGGTGTGTGTCCTCATATGGGAGAAGAGGCCGATTCTGGATGCGCAGCACTTCCCACAGGTGTTGCAAGGGAAAACGTCTCCAGAAGTTGAGCCCTGTTTCCTTCGTTCACACTTCTCCTTAACGGCCAGCGTTCTCTGGTTTTCAAATGTATTTATGCCACTGGAGCACAGAATCCTCCAGCGACAGCGGTCAAGGGCGTCAATTTCCCAGGAAGCGATGTCTATGTCACAGGCTTTGAGGTTTGTCTTCAAGGTGTCCTTGAAGCGCTTGCAGGGTCTTCCAAGTTCACGGTGGCCTTCCTTCAGCTGGCCATACAATAGCATCTTCGGGATCCTGCTGTCTGTCATGCGGACAACATGTCCTGTCAAGCGTAGCTGGCACTGGATCAGCAGGCTTTCGATGCGGGGCAGGCCGCTCCTCTCTAGGAGTGACACAGAGATATATGTTGTGAAAAAGAACAATACAGTACAGTACAGTACAGTAGGCTACAGGTTAGAATGAGTGATGTATTGAACGAGATACAGTTGACAGCCTGGAGATGCAGAATGTCACAATCAAAAATATTTGACACGTTTCACCTACGTCCTTGAGACGAGGCACTGGAATGTGCGTGATGTCACAGGTAAAGTGACACATTTAACCCATGTCCTACAGGTGACACACTGGAAATGCGTGATGTCACAGGTAAAGTGACACGTTTAACCCATGTCCTACAGGTGACACACTGGAAATGACTGATGTCACAGGTAAAGTGACACATTTAACTCATGTCATACAGGTGACACACTGGAAATGACTGATGTCACAGGTAAAGTGACACGTTTAACTCATGTCATACAGGTGACACATTGGAAATGCGTGATGTCACAGGTAAAGTGACACGTTTAACCCATGTCCTACAGGTGACACACTGGAAATGCGTGATGTCACAGGTAAAGTGACACATTTAACCCATGTCCTACAGGTGACACACTGGAAATGACTGATGTCACAGGTAAAGTGACACATTTAACCCATGTCCTACAGGTGACACACTGGAAATGACTGATGTCACAGGTAAAGTGACACATTTAACCCATGTGCTACAGGTGACACACTGGAAATACGTGATGTCACAGGTAAAGTGGCACATTTAGCCCATGTCCTACACGTTACACACTGGAAATGCGTGATGTCACAGGTGAAGTGACACATTTAACCCATGTCCTACACGTTACACACTGGAAATGCGTGATGTCACAGGTGAAGTGACACATTTAACCCATGTCCTACACGTTACACACTGGAAATGCGTGATGTCACAGGTAAAGTGGCACATTTAGCCCATGTCCTACACGTTACACACCGGAAATGCGTGATGTCACAGGTAAAGTGACACATTTAGCCCATGTCCTACACGTTACACACTGGAAATGCGTGATGTCACAGGTAAAGTGGCACATTTAGCCCATGTCCTACACGTTACACACCGGAAATGCGTGATGTCACAGGTAAAGTGACACATTTAACCCATGTCCTACAGGTGACACACCGGAAATGCGTGATGTCACAGGTAAAGTGGCACATTTAGCCCATGTCCTACACGTTACACACTGGAAATGACTAATGTCACAGGTAAAGTGACACGTTTAACCCATATCCTGCAGGTGACACACCGGAAATGCGTGATGTCACAGGTAAAGTGACACATTTAGCCCATGTCCTACACGTTACACACTGGAAATGCGTGATGTCACAGGTAAAGTGACACATTTAACCCATGTCCTACACGTGACACACTGGAAATGACTGATGTCACAGGTAAAGTGACACGTTTAACCCATATCCTGCAGGTGACACACCGGAAATGCGTGATGTCACAGGTAAAGTGACGCATTTAACCCATGTCCTGAAGAGGAAGAACTTGACGAAGACCACTACACAGAAATTCCTGACGCCATCGCTGGCGCATCTGCCCACATCCCCACCCACGTCATCCTGGAGAATGCCAGACTTGGCGACATCACACCTCTGGCAGAGTGGCCTTGAGCCACTCCTTAGTAAAAACACAGCGTAAACTCTTTATCTTTTCCAACAGGAAAACGTAACCTCACTGCAAAAGCAGTTGAATTCAAATCTACCTTTACCTCTTATTTGTGTCTGAAATCTCATAAGGAGCAGAAATGGAGATTGATAGTAGGGTGCAGAGCGAATGTCTTGGAGATTAGAATTAACATCGCTTTTGTTCATGTGAGGGATTTTCTCCTTCCAGTTTCATCTTACCATGTGCGCTTTATTGGATTATGTTTGCTGTGCTTAATGTTTTAATGTTGGTTGTTGCATTGGATTGTCTTTGAACGAATATAAATTGCTTATACCAAAAACTGGTCTAAAAGTAGCAGTTATTCCATTCTTCATCAAGTTTTTTTTTGTTTTTTGTTGTTGTTGTTTTTTGTGTGTGTGTGTGTGTGTTTTTGTTGTTGTTGTTGTTTTGTTTTGTTTTGTTTTTGTTGTTGTTGTTTGTTGTTGTTTTTAACACGTACGTCTTCCTGCAGAGACATTAGCTACCAGGCAAAATTCCACCTGTTACATAAGAATTGTTTCAAAAAGAATAGTTTGTACGGAGGGTTTAGTTCAGCTCAGTTCATGCTGGTTTTATTCAGCCACACGCAGATGCCGGATGTCAATTCAGGGTTAAAAACAAAAGATTCAAAATGAAAGAAAGATACCAAAAAACTCTTCACCATCAAAGTTTACCACAGCTTTAACTCTGAACGTGGAACACATTTTGTTCAGAAACGAAGAGTGTACAAAAATGGATTAAGCATTTGAACACATTATTCTGCTCGTGAGATGTTGTGTTTAAAAAAATATATATATGCATTGCTTGGAAGTGGAATGTGTTGAATTTTACAGTTTATGGTATCCATACCAATGAATAAGATGATTTGTGAAGGAAAATGTTGAGCGTTTATTGAAGCTTTTTTTTTTTCCTTTGCCTTTTGAAGGATTAATTGAGGTGGGGCTTTTTTGTATTATTTTGATGCCATTTCTTTGTTATTGCTCTTGCGCTTCTAACAATTCATGCCTTTTGTTTCCAGTATGATTCTACTGTTCATGCTGTGTCCGTGGTTTGATTTTTTCATGCAAAAATAATTATTTTCACAGTATCTTGTGCTTTGTAAAAATAAAAATAAAAATAAAATAAAATAAAATATTTTTTTTAAAGTTCACTCCCACTAATGTGGTAATCCAATTGACTGAAAAATAATCATCCTTCAAGATGGTGAGGTTTCGTCAGTTCTTAAGATGATCCTATGTTCTGATCTCAAGGCCCTCACCATCCTATCTGGTTTTTTCTCACGTCAGGAATCCGCTCAGGCCAATGTATATTTCTTGAACAGATGTGGTACAGCATATATGGATCAGTGTGCACACTTTGATGCCTGCTTGTTTTATTTCTGATTTGAGGATTTCTGTTGTTATTTGTATGTGCAAAGTGGGCACATAGTTTTGTTGAGATCTTGGAAGGGGGGGCGCGGTAGCATTTCCTCTGGACAAGCCTGGTTTACAATGATAAAAATAGTAAAAATGACCCAGTACACTTACGGACGGACGCCTCCGACACATCTTGAACATCACCTGACAGGACAAAGTTCGGAACAACACCGCCCTGGAGAGAGCTGGGATCCCCAGCATGTACGTTCTTCTGACAAAGACGCATACTCTGGCTCAGTCGCGTAGCTCGAATGGAAATGGCTGGATCCCCAAGGATCCTATTTACGAACTGGTGCAGAGAGAGTGTCCCACAAGCAGACACCAACTGCGCTGTGGAGATGTCTGACTTACTTGACTTAATCCTCTTCGTTCCGGTCGGAACACAGGGCCTGCACTGCAGATTTCCATCTCGCTCTGTCTTGGGCTGTTCTCTTGGCTTCACCCCAGCTCACGTTGGTGGACTTGAGTTCTGCCTGTAGAGTTCTTCTCCAGGTGGTGACTGGTCGTCCCCTCTTCCGCTTCCCCTGTGGGTTCCAGTGCAAGGCGTGGCATGGAATGTGGGCCTGTCCTCTACGCAGGGTGTGTCCAACCCAACCCCCACTTCCTCATCTGGATAGTCTTGGTGATTTGGTCTTGCTTCGTCCGGCGCAAGAGTTTCTCGTTGGAGATTCGCTCCGGCCATCTGATGCGCAGGATCTGGCGAAGACAGGTGTTGATGAAGACTTGCGACTTGCTGTCCTGGCTCTTTGTGAGTCTCCAGGTCTCCTAACTGTACAATAACACGGACTTGACGTTAGTGTTGAACAGCCTTAGCTTGGTGTGCAGACAGGTTTTCGTTCCCCCACACTGGTCTGAGGGTGACAAAAGCATGACGCGCCTTGCTGATCCTGGCCTTTACATCTTCATCAGCTCCTCCCGAGTTAAGATGTCTGCAAGAGAGTTATGAAGTCTCGTACGTCGACCTGGACATCTGGGAAGCTGCAGCCTCAAAACAATCGGTTTGGAGGCAGATTGTGCAGGAAGGCATCTCTAAGCTCCAAGAGACGTATGCCCAGCATTTCGAGGCAAAGAGACAGGAGAAAGGCCCAAAGCCAGACAGAAAGACCAGTGTCAGACTTCACCTGTGATCAGTGTGGGAGGAACTGTCACTCCTGTACTGACCTGTCCAGCCACACCCGATGCTGTATCAGTCACCACCCAGAGAGCAACCCCAACACCTCCCAACACTGACAATCCCTGTGTAAATACTCTGAACTGGTTTCTAACTTTTTTTGAATTAACATTTCGTGTACCCCATTTCCCTCTCTGAATGAAGTGTATCCAGTATTGTTGTCTGGTTTTCACAAATATGTTTTTTTTCTTAAATAAAAAAAAATGTTCTTCCATGTCAGTCATCAATGATCAGGAAGAGGACATGTTTTGATAAGATCTAGAGGAGTCATACTAGGAACGTTTAACTTTAATATTGTTTTAGTATATAATTTCTATACTTGTTGTGTAGTCACATTTAATGAGATTTATGTTCATGAAAATGAGCAGAATATAAAAAAAATGATTAAAGGCAATACAGTTGTCTTTACCTTATGAGAGAGAGAGAGAGAGAGAGAGAGAGAGAAACACCTAATACGTGGTGGCTAAGTAGCGAGCATTTATGGGTTCAACTCTCACAGACAGGCAGGGAGTTTTGCTTCCTGTAAGCCCACAATTTCTTCTCAGTGAGAGAAATCGTGGGATTGCAAGAAATCGTGGGCTTACACTCCCTCCCCACCCTTCCTCTTGACTGGTGGAGTGGGTGCTAGTCTTCTGGATGAGACGATAAATGAGGTCCTGTGTGCAGCATGCACTTAGCACACTGTACAGAACCCGTGGGAACAAAAAGGTTGTCATTGACAAAATTCTTTTGAGAAATCCACTTTAATAGTAAGACAAATACACTCACAGACAGAAAACAGGGTGCCGCTGCACTGTGGCAGTGCGCTCTCCCATGGAAGGCCAGTCCGAATTTCACAGAGACATCTGCCGTGATAATTGATACAGTTCAACACAACACAGCACAACTACAACACAACTACAACATTTCTTGTGTCTTGCTTTACTTCATTACCACCAGTTATTTTGTCAACCATTTCCGTAGTCAACTGTGCTTCAGTGCATTTCAGTTACTGACATCAGTTGCCTTTCTCAGTGACCTTTGATGTATTAACTTTGGTGCATGTCGAAACACTTGTTACTGGAATGTTTAATGATGGAAAGCTGCAGAAAAATAGTCACACACTGTCCAAGTGGTGTCACTACATCCGGAACTTCTGACACACTGCTTTGCGATGCCAGAGACATCTGCTGCACAGCCATGCTCATTCAAAGTGAAAGCAAGAACACAAGTGAACTGGAGAAAAAGGCTTTACCACATTTCTATGCTTATTTCATGCAGTCTGTATTTCAAGGTGTGAGAGCCATTTTCCTGACTAAGACATTCATTGTGAAAACCGATAAAGGCAATTACATGCAGAAATGATTATCATGTTTAATTTTATATCGTCTCCAGTCTTTCCTTGAGCTGAATGTGGGGGTTCTTTCTCAAACCCAAACTCGAGATGTGTTATGCCAAACTCAAGACTTTTGTGTTATGTGGTTTAAGTTGTGCTTGGTTGATATTTGGAAGACCATGTCCAAGTATCTCGGAGTGAGATGGACACATGAAAAAAAAAGGGATCCAAATTTACTGTACTCCATCACAAATTTATTCACGCATGCACTCAAATTTACAGGACAAACATTTGAAAGTATACACAACCACACTCAAACAAAAGGATGTGCATTTGCTTTTCTTTTTTTTCTTTTTATTGTATTGGAAACCTGTATCCATAACTTGGCCATTCACATCCACAGTCAACCAAGTGTTCATAAATAGATAAGGGTGTACAGAGTTAGTTTCAAATGGTTACTTTCACAGAATCCACCCGCATTGTCATAACAGAAAGCTTCAGTGTTCAAGAAAAAAAAGTAAACTCCAGCAAGATGAGTGCAGATCCCAACTTGGTATATCTACATCCATCTTCACTGAAGCTCATTCAGGCCAGCCGATACGGCAAAAAGAAGAAACGGGTCTGTTCCTTCTCATACCACACTCTGTCCTCTAGAATCAGAAAGTGTTCAAGCAATCAAATCATGAAGCATTCCATTCTCTCCCATCACAGACAAATCCAAAAAGGACAAGCTCCCGACAAGAATGGCTGACTTGAATGCAAGCCTTCACTGCAGCTATCTCAATTCACTTGGGGTGGGGTGGGATGGGGGATGGGGTGGGAGGAACCCACACGTTTCTGAAGCCTCAGCCGCCCTTGCCAGAGCAGTCTCCATGCTGACGAGTGAAACCGAGGCGACACAACACCAAACTCAAGCAAGGATGGATGGGAATGGGCAATGAGTGTTTCAAATTAATGCCTCTTTGTCAGTGACTACCAAGACGGAGTACTTGAAAGGGGAAACATTTCAACTCTCCAAATTGGCCAACCAGCATCTCAAAAATCAAGATGATAAACATAAAATCCATTTAAGACATAAGAAAGGAATGTGGTCATTTTTTTCTCCTAGATATGTGGTGCATTAAAATGGGCTTGTAGTATATAAAGACTGCACCCAGCTGACACCAACACACGCAACACATCCACTTTGAAAAAGAGAATGCAGGAATACTTCCAAGAGCAAGGACGACACTGATCCCATTCGGTGTTCAGTTCTTCAATCCATCTTTGTCAACTCTGCCAAAATGTAAGTAATCATTCTCTTCTGAAACAACTGAGCTACACATCAACTTTCTCTTGCTTTGTTTGGAACAAATCTGCCCAAGCAACTAGGGAATGGTGAGGATGAGTGCGCATGCTGCGTGTGTTGGCCTCAAAACTTTCTCAATTTCCAAGTGCTGACCACTTTCCTTTCCACATTACCTACTTGAAGTTTATTTTCACACACAACAGGAAATATTACATATATAACTATAAGCATGCTTAACTTGTGGCTGAACATTTAACTATCTGCTGAGAACCATCAGACACCCCTGATAAACTAATCATATCGAATAATCTTGTTTATTGCCCAGCTGACCGTGAATGGGCTATTTCATGGCTCCCAGAAGCAATGTCACCATAATGAAAAAACAAAAACAAATGTGCAAATCCGACTGTCATTGCATTAAAAAAAAAAAAAAAAAAGAAGAAGAAGAAAAAAATAAAAAGAAAACCTTGGGGGAATAAAAGGAATCTGAAAAAGACAAGAATAAACAGGGGAAGTCTCCAAGAAATTAAAGGGAGAAAGAGAGAGAGACAATGAGAGAATTCTAGATATATTTTTTTCCAAATAAGCAGCAGGGCTCTATGTGCTTATACACAATTAAAGCATGCATTACAATCCACCATCTTCATTTCTGTCTTCTCAATTTTTCGGACATTTGAGAATCTTTCTAAAGAGGCATTTTCTGAGTGAATTAGCTAAGATACATCATTAAAGAGTAAAAATTATACACATTACATAAACAGGAAAAAGAGGCATGCTGAGAAGGCATAGGCTGGAGCACAAGGAGAAAGCGTTACTGTATTCACTAAATGTTTGTCCTTCAAAAGGAGTCTGGCACATGAAAAAACAAACAACACGACAAAACAAAATCTTCTAAATAAATCCTCTCAATACAGTACAAGTATGTAACAGCACTGCCTCCCCTTGCTGTATCCATACTTCTGCACTTCCTAGTTGATTTCGAAAACTCCAAGAGCAAGTGAGCCACTTATGTACCGTACCACACTGCATGTCTATACACAGCAAGAAAACAAATATGGATGAAGCTTCACCATTATAGTCAGCATTTCATGACCACTACTCAACTCACACTTCGAGTCCATCTATTTTGTCTTTCATGTGGTGTGCTGCTCTCTTATTCTGTCAATTCCATTTTCCAGAGGTATCATACCTGAAATATACTTTAACTGAGACATGCAAGAGGAAAAACTGTAAAAATACCATAAGATTTATCCAACATGGCAACCACATACTGAGCATAAATGTTCAATTTACTTATGTCATCTATGTGCATATAAATGACTATATAAAAAGAAAAATTAAAAGAAAGAACAGCCTCAATAACTGCTCATATCATTTACTTACTGGTCAAGTTACATGTATAAGCAGCCACAAAATCCTTGCAAACTATTGTAATAAATATTTCTGTATCCTTCAAATTCGTAACAGAAATTTGGGGAAGGGTGCGGAGAATAAATATAAACAACTAAACTATCAAGACGAAAGTGAGGATGATTATCATAGTCCAGCAACAGTCTATCTTGTTTGTTTGTTTAGATCAATGAAAGTAAAGATGAAAACGATTGGCCAATCATACTATTCAATGAACACTGTTACAAAAACCATCACTGGTTACTGAGACTGTAAAGATGGCGGCCACTGGCCAGAAGAAAGCAAACGAGATACTGGTTGGTAGGAAAGGCGGGCTGGTGGCAACGTAAGGGATCTTTTGACAAGCATCAATTCTGGCACAGGTTCTGCATTCCTTTCCATGACACTGCTACTGGAGAGCTGCATAAAGTGAAAGGAAAAATGAATAGTTAAAACCTGGGATTTCAAATCCAACAGTTCAATAAATGTGCTCACACAAATGTGATAAAACATCCAAACAACGCCTAGACTTTTATCTGTGTGCATGTGCTAATTTGGGGAGCAACTGACAAGCATTAAGACTTAATTACAAACATAAAAGTATGAGCACAAATATGATAAGACATGTGACATGTCAAGACTAGTCTTACCAACTGGTAAAACATCTCAATGTTTTAAAAACTAACATTAAAACAAGGCTGGTGAGAGAAAAAGGGATCCTCAATCAAGCACATAAGTACAGACTTTATTCTTTTCATCTCTTGATGCATGAAGCTCATTCAATAATTCTGTATTCAGTGTGTGCAAATGTATATAACATTAGTTTCATATTTCTAAATTAGCCTGTTTTATTGTGATCAAAAGATTTCTGATAAACACAGTGTACCTTCCTTTAAATCTTCCCCCTTAGCCCCTCGGATTGTTCCTTCCATCTCAAAATGTATCTGTACCTTTCCCAAACCAAAGTCAGGTACCCATTCACACCTTTTCCCCCTACCTTGCACTACGTGTGTGTGTGTGTGTGTGTATGTGTGTGTACCTTTTTTTTTCTTTAAAGGAAAGTGTTTTGCTGACCTTCAGCCATTTTGTGAGGTTCTGTGGGGCCACTGTTGGGTCTCATGGGGTTGCGGAAGCCGGGCGGGGGGTTCTGCATCTGTGGGGGCCAGGCACTGGCTGGAGCGCTCAGCGGGAACTGCTGGGCAAAGGGCAGGCGACTGGTGCCCACCGGGCCTTCACACTCTGTCAGTTGGTGGATGGACTTCATCCAGTGTGGAGCTTCTGCACAACACAAAAGGCACTACCCCCATCACCAGTGAAACCAGCAGGGTGAGGCGTTTTGCACCACACAGGGAAGCTAGCTTGTCCACAGGCAGCATGGAACGTGACGACATGCTGCTGTTGACAAGTAGTGGTGCAGTGACAGCTCTGGAATCGTGTCTAACAATGTAACTCTGTGTGTGTGTGTTTGCATGTGAAAAGTGCAAAATCTGCCTATGGATAAATGGGTCTATAATTTCTAATACGGATAGGAAAACTACATTTCTCTGTTAATACTATATATGTATTGGAGCCTTGTCTTTGAAGCCTATTTTGATTGCTAATATTCAGAAATAAACATTAATTAGAAGATGCATCTAGTAGTAATGTATTTCAATGGTGACCCCCTCCCCCACCAATCCATTTTACACCTTTTTAAATCATCCCTCTATGTGGTAAAACTTTCCAGCAAACAAATACCTTTTCCCATTTTCAAAAACAATGTCCACATCTCCAATAATATGTACAAGAGTCAGAGCCGCAGCAGTATCAGAATAAATTCTTCCCACAGAACTGAGGCCAATGACTTTAAAGGACAAAGCAATCTAGTACACAGAAGTGAAACAGCTGAATAAAACTGAATATGTAAGCAAAGCACGACTTTTTGTTTTCAAGGGCTGACAGCTTACATATATGGCAGATATAGCAGAAAAATGAAAAAATGGATGCTGTTACAATAATCTCCACAACAAATCAGTCAAATCTATATTCTACAATGCTTTTGTTCCAGCAAGTGTATATGCTGGTGCTGCTAATATTAAATGCTATGTCTACTACAAAATACAAAAAAAAGAAGAAAATTATAAATTTATCTCACTGAGTTGTACTTTAAATCACCCGTCTTTAAATGCTAACAACAATTAAAACTTCCTTTGCCATTGACTACTTTAATGACAACTATTACAACTTCAATTGCTGTTGACTGTTTTGTCTGTGGAGTATGAAAACTAGTAAACATGTACTGAGACTGCCAAAGAGCCATTACTACTGACCTAGGAAGGTCAAAGCAATAATGTGCGCTTCACCCTTGCCAAAAGGAATGCAACTGGGAAAGGAAACAAAGTGGAATAGACAAACCACCCATGAACATTGTGTGCTCACTCTGGTGTGTTACTGTTAGTATTGCAGAGCCATACGCAGACATGCTGTGTGAGCATACAAAGCGCGCAATTCATTCACAACAAAACATGAATAAGACAGGTTTCTTAACTTTAGTTTTAAAAAAGACAACACATACAAGCAATAAAAAAAATGTTATGAAACACCTACCCTGCAAAATAAAACACCAGGAAATGAAAAGAACAGAAAAGGCTTAAATACATTTTGTCTCAGTTTAACCCATTCTAGCCTCCATCATTGAGAGAAATGCATATACACATGTACTCCATGCTAGAGCCTCATGGCTACTGGTTCCAAAATCCTCAACTGCTGCTTCACTCATCTTGTGTTTGTGGTCATGTATCTTGTGGCACTTCTTATGAGGTAGCCACTGTAGTGAGTGCTCTGTGATTATGCTGTTCTAAATGTTAAGCTACATTGTGACTGCTCTTTTATTGACATCAAATGTTAATAATAATGCAGACAGCTTTCAAATACAAAAGAACTTTGATGATATATGAAATGGAAAAAAAAGACCAATAAACCACAAATATAACTTTAGTATGAAGTAAGCAGTCAGGACAAAAAGCTGCATACATATACAGGACTTCTTGAAAGATGAATTCCTCAACTATAAAATCACAAAGCTTACAAAAGATGTGTATGTGTAGCAACTAAAAATATATAAATAAATAAATGAGAGAAATTGAAATCAAAATATATAACACCACAATCACGTCCCCCCCCCCCCCCCCCCCACCCTCCTCTTTATGAAATCAACTGCTCTTTAGCTGAAAATAGCGGATCCTCTGAGAGTTCCCAAGCCTGGTATAGTATATGGTCTGTCATTGGGGTTTTTCCTTTTTTTCCACTTGTAATCCAATGATAAAAGAGGAAAGCACTTTGTACAACTATGTTAAAAAATAAAAATGATAATAAAAATGATGTGGATGATGACGGCGTTCATCATGACATATAGGCTGGTATTTTTCATGTTGTATGTATATTGAAGATATACAGGTCAATATTTTTCATATGCTATGCATATCCACTGCATGCTGGGACCAGTTTCTGATACAATAATAGTTAGTCTGCCATACTGAGCTGCTTTTTTTGTGTTTCTTTTCTTCCTTTTGCTCTGACCATGACCAATTATTGAACTAGCAGACTGGCAGTAAGGCCCAAGCTCTTCTGTGTCTAAAAGCTTTAGCTTGTGTCTCTTGACTTCAATCTGCTACTTCTTTATTTTGAATTTCCAATACAGATTGATGCTCTCATCCAACAACTGTAACATATCTGATAAAGACTGGAAGCAAGTTATAAGCATGTTTATTTTATGGAGAAACAAAACAGCAAACAGATGTGCTTTAGGTTTTTCAAGCAGTATAAATGATTATAAATATGGACCATTTACATTCATGCTGGAATGCTTACAATTCAGCATCATCAATGGCCAAATATAGCTCTCTGCTAAACAAATGCTTTGTCTTTTCGTCTAATATCACTTACAGTGAAAAGACGTTAAACTAAAGAACGAACGAACGATGCTTTGTCTTTCTCAACTGCACTAATGCATCATACCAACACTTCTTGGTTTCTTACATGTACACATCCCAGTCCACCATCACTTAACGCCTTCAATGCAATGTAAGAAACAATAGAACGTAATGACGTTTTATCAAAATGAATAAGCAGTAAAGTACACTAGGGTTGTTTTTTTTCTGAAGATATGCACATAGTTTGCTTGGTAATGACTGTCCTATCTGGACACAAAAAACAACAGAACATGGACTTTACAGTGGTTGTGATGCACATCTTTACAAGTGCACACACACACATAAAAGCATGCATTAACATATACAAGCAGACTTGCAAAACAAAATGAGGGTAAGTATTTCTTAAGTGTGTACTTTCAAGACTTGTCTGTATCTTCTGTCCTGCTAGTACTCAGCTCTAGTTCCCCCCCCCCCCCCCCATCCCCCCTCTTTTTTTCTGTAATATCTCCACATTTCCAGAAAATGTCAATGCCCAACCTGCAGCAAATTCCACATGACCTGAAATGCATCCATTCAACTGGGTCATGGGGAAAGTGATGGATTAATGCCAACAAATCAAAACCAAGCTTGGTCCTAGCAATTTTTTTCTTCTTCTGTCTGTCACTCAATGTTGTAGTTAGAAAGCTGTGTGGTCATGTTTGACTGAAAAGTTACCTGGAATAAAACAAGCAGCTCAAACCCAAACCAAATGAAACAGACACAAAGGTCTTTAACCAGATGTGATCCTGCAATCTCTGATCTTGCAAGCCGCTGATTTTACCACATCCCCAATAAAGCCAATGGTGGATTTTCAAGGCCACTGACGGATACACCACTTCAGAATTTCATAAAGATGTATGACTGTCAGTCACGTCGGTATATGACAGTCAGATCAGCAAAGAAGTCAACTGCTGTCCCGACAATCTTGGCAAGCTTTTGATTATCGTGGAGTGTCTTGCCTAAGTTACATCCCCACTCTTGGCCAAAAGGGCTTTAGAACAGTTCCTTACCAAGCAATTGGTTCTCTTCCTACTGGGTTAAACTGACAAGACACTGGAACTGGTCTGTGTGCCTGGTACCGGCCCGATCAATTTAGGAAAGTGATGTGCAGTGCTCCATGATAGACAAATGCACAGACAAATGAACAGAGCTTCTTGGACAGACAAGTATACAGACCAACAAGCAAAGCAAAGCCTATAATACCCCTATACTGGGGGCCTAATATAAAAAAAAAGGGAAGAAAAAGGGATGAAGAGGATGATAATCTGTATAAATGGTTCTCCAGTGCAGGTGATACAAATAAAATACACTGTATTCTCCAATGATGTTATGAAGGTAAAACTTGAGATGATTTTATGCTTTCCTTCATTCAGTGCTCTCCTTAACTGTTCTTGTAAGAGGTCTTCAAACTTAAAACATCTATGTCCAAAAGCAGAACGGGTCCAGGGATTTACAAGAAGTGCTGTCATGAACAGACTGATGAGTGACACTGATTCAGCGTTGCAACGCTTCTGGAAGTTGAGAGGTGAGAAAACAAAAGAGAAGAAGTAGTAGAAAAGATGATGCGCACCTTCTCCGATTGTTCTAGAGCAGACAATGGCAGGGTCAGTGGGATGCCAGCTGGAGTCAGAGGCAGCAGCAGAGTGCCCAACCACTGCCACACAACACACACACACATCAAAAGCTGTAAGTACGTACAGTAAGTAAGTACTCCTCTGCTTTTGCCCCATCCTACCTGCCCTTCCCATTTTCTGCTCAAGAAACCGATGGAAGGAAATTTTTTTTTTTTTTAAAGAAGTATAGGGAAGTAAAATGACAAGAATTTTTTTGATTCGGGGGTATGTCATCTTTTTTTTTCGTTGTTGTCGTCATTAAATCACAGAATGAGATTTCTGTATACCAAACGAGAAAAGAAGGGAATGGAAAACTATGCAGGCATTCTTTCCACCCACAATTTTGTACTGATTATGCTGGATAAAGTACCTTAAAATTCCTACCTTCAAATGCTCATGTAAATACTTTTTTATACATTAATGTCGGTCAGTCTTTCAGAAACAAAAGCACCTGCTTTGCTGGGAACAACAGCCCTGCATGCATGCCTGCCTTTGCTGCATTTGTACGCCATTCACTGAATGCAGGGCACAAAAGCCTTTCACCACCATGCCATTTCAGTGCCTTTCTGTGACCACCAGGTTCACATCAGGCTTTGTGTGGCAGTTCTGCTGAACCTTCTGCAAAGTGAAAGAAGCAGGTGCGATGAAAGGGAGCTCCAGAGTTCAGTACTGCAGAAAACTGCGGAGACAGGAGTGTCCACGGCTCATGTCTGAGGGTGGCACAAAGACAGGCTGTATAAACAGAATGCTGCCACTATGTCCACAGGAAAGATTGAAACTTGTGCATCCAGCTTTACATTCAGACAATTTCTGTATTATCAGATTGTTGTCATTCCTTTTCAACACTTAATTTCCTTCAGTGGACATGCATTCATAAGCTGTATGATGAAATATGTAAGCTTGAGTGGAGATAAGATGTGTCCTTTCAAATTAATCACTGGGAGTTAGACGGAAAAAAACTGGGAGCCATGATTTATGTCACTGTTTTGTTAACAGTTTGTAAATGTTCAGTCCCACAGTGAATGCAGATGACAAAGTAAAACAATTTTTCCTTTGATCCTCCTCAAAGCATATTTCAGTATGGTCAGTAAGATCCCTCATTCAAAAGAATGGATGTGGGGCACTGATTTTCTACACTGTGTTCTGTGTTTTTAAAAAGGTAAGGAATCCTTTCTTAGCAAGTATGTGAACTACAGAGCCTAACATTTCAGACATCAGTGTGCAGAGCCTTTCAACCTCTGTGAATCAGGGGCATCTCTAATGTGTTCATCACAGATTCTTCTTTGCGTTTGTAGGCTGCAACTCTGTGTACACTTGAATGAACTCTTATATGCATTTATTTTATTTTAAATTCACTATGCTGGCAACCACATTCTGTTTTCAGGAGCCCTTCAAGTCTCCATAATCCACCAAACACATGGATAACAGGATCTTCAAAATGCGTATTTGATGTTCTGCCTGTGAACACACTCAAGGTGGGGGGCTCAGGCACTTGCAAGTCTGCGTAGCTGGGAGATCCACTCTCAATGCACTAGACACCATGACCAAGATTTCTAACCCTGGACCCTCAGCAAGTCCAAAGCTTAAATCACTCAGCTGTTGCACCCATCACCCAAATTAACTGCTCATTTAGATTTCATCTGCACTTGTGATATTCTTGTTAAGTGGATGGTTGAACAGTGACAAAGAACAGGAGATCTCCAAGATTGTTACCCTATTTACCGGACACTGCCATCTACACTCCGAAACACTGCGTACTACACCGAAAGCAATGTACACAAAGCAACAACTGTCATGTAAGAGAAAAAGAGGAAAAGGTACAAAAACGAACAACTGGAAAACTTCTACAACAGTCATTTCCGATCTTTCAAAAGATTACTCAAGCAAAGTTTAAATGCACAGAATTCACACACACACACAAATTAACCTATGTATACCTTCTCCCTGTGTCAATAAATATTTTTTCCACCATTCTTTCTCCTACTGGACATGACAGGTAAGATAAATTACTCTAAAATAGACATACTTGAACATTTTGTCATGGTATATGGACATTTAGATGGAGCAGAACTGTTTCACAAATATCTGTTTCTCTGCTATATAGTGCTTTCTCTTCAACTACCATTATCTTTTGTTTAAGTGTTATAATGCTGACATTTTCACACAAAAAAATTAAAAAAAATAAAAAATAAATAAAAAACAATCTATTATTGTAAAATTGCTTGACTTGTTCCAAACATCCTTAGATAAGAGAGAACTTCCGTGCCAAACACTAGCATTCAATTATCAGTTTCAAAATACTTTTCTTTTTGTCTACAAATTTTCATGGTCTAACAATTCTCTCTCGGTCTCCCTCCCTAAAGACCATAATACACACTTATAACCCAATTTTCGCCAAGAATATTTACGCAAATCACTAGGTCAAGAACATAACTGTTTCAAATTATGAAGCGAAAATCATTTCACATAATAATTCTGTTTGTGATCATTCTGATAAATTTCAAAGTTTATTCTTTTATTTTAATTGAAAAAGCAAAAAAAATGACATCAATATTCATACCCCCCTCCCTCCCAAAGGCAAAATTTTAACATGCCAGTCAGACACAAATGTAGGAAACTCAACCAAATGGAAACTGATGGTCTGATCCTGAGCAGCTTTTAAACATCATGCCAAATATGCCCCACCAAAATCTAACAATCCTATCATTTCAACATGATGGTAGGATTTTTTTTCCTGAAAATCATGCGTTTGTTTTTTTCTTTTACTTTAAGAATGAAATATCTTAAATTAAGCAAAAACTCTAAAACTATAAACTTTACTCAGATCAAAACTGCTGAAAGAAGCAAACATGGGGGAAAAAACGACGACGAAACGTACACTGAGAAAGAGGGAACAGACTGGGGGTGGGTGGGTTGGTGGGAGGGGGGCATGAAGGGTAGAAAAGAAAACACAGAGCAACACAGAGAACGACACAACAGTGGCCCTGAAGGGACTGACTGACCTGACTGGGGGTGGGAGACCCCAGGTGGGGGAGGAGGGGGTGGGTGCTGGAGCTGTTGTGGGGGTGAGCCGAAGCTGATGTTGACATTGGGCAGCATGGAACGCAGAGCATCCTGCATGCCCTGAACATTGTATGCGTCGCTCTGAAACCACAAGGAACACACCACCCGTCACATCCTGTCTGGAAACAACTCAGTGCATGTCTCCTCCAGAATCATTATGTTCAGGTCAAACTGAAAACAATATGGACTGAGGACATCTTGAAAATACCTGAAGGGAAAAAAAAATACATTACTGCCTTTTTGAAAAACTGTTTCGTGGTCATGGTATCCCCACTTTTTAGGTCTGCACATCTGTTGAGCTAGGGGATTAGAAAAACCTACACCCTGAACCCACCAGATGCAGTCACTGAGATTCAAACCCAGGACCCCAAGATTTAAGGTAAAACAACAACAAATCAATCAATAAATAAAAAGAACTGAAGTCCAATGCTTTCACTATTGAAACACAATTTGATTTCACTGACAGCAGTTTCACAGTTTCCTAGGAAGTCATACCTGTGAGGAAAGGTTGTTGGGCTGAGACACTGAGGGGTGGTGGAGAGGGCCTGACGAGGTCATTTCAGGAACACCGTGGTGAAAATTGTTGTGCATAGCTGGTGGAAAGCGAGGGCGGGCACCAAATGGTGGCATGAAGTCCATCATCCGACTGCCTCTCATTTCTGTGTGCGATCAGGACAAGGCGTGAAAGGACAAGGACTACTTGTTGACAACAAAATTCTTTTTCTGTTACCCCTCTACCTTTTTCAGGTTACAATATAAACATCAAATGTTCAGCGACAAAATCTCTCTAGTTGATACACAGTTGTATTTTTTTCCTAACTTACAGAAGAATTTCTTCTTCCAGAGAAAAAAATTTGTTTCATCCATTTAGTAATAAAACTTCATAATTCCTCTTCACTTTGGGTTGATACAGTCTATGTTATGTCTCTTTTCTTTTTACTCTTTCCTTTCTTTTTACACTGATATAAACATTCTCTTTTTTATTTTTTTATTTCACTGTAATGTACCTTTGTAAAAATTCTTAACTTTTCCTACATCTCTTTACAGAAATTTATCTTCTTCCTACCCTCCCCCCCCCCAACCTTTGATAATGAAATTTTTAAAAGTAAAATATCAACAGGTCTGACTGATGAAACACATGCACACACACACACATGCCAAAACCCATTTCAGACTGGAGCTCCACATGCCCCCTACTCACCTTGGCGGTAGAAGTCCTGCTGAAACTGCTGTTGATGTTGGTGCTGTATGTGGGAGAGAGAGAAGCCAGGAGGCAGGCTGTGCTGGGAAGGAGCCGAGGCTGCAGGGAGAGAGCCCGGCAGTGGCTGAGGCATATGGGAAGGGTAGACATGTTGGTCCTGGGCCAGACTGTGGTTCAGGCCATAGTGCCGGCCATTCTCATTCTCCTTCTCCATCAAATCTGCCAAGCCTTTAAACGACTCCGCACAAGGGTCAAATTCTGAGGATAGGGGTAACAAGAAGTTTGTCAGACAGATGTATAACGTTACTTTCTGACAGCTGTGTAACTTTAAATTTTCAGCTTCAGCTTTCTAAGTGGCGTAACATTCATCTTTACCAAATGAAATTGCTAGGTGATCAGTGAACATAAAATGACATTTAGTGATTTACCTGACTTCATACCAGATAAAGTGCAAAACTTCACAGCTGACATGAAAATATTTTCTAAACCCATTATGTATGAGGGGAATCGTAAAACAGAGATAAAAGAGGAGATCATAAATCACAATGCATGTTATCATAATTTGATCTAAACCCACAACCTCTTTTTACACAAATAAACCCATAATCTCTCAACAATTTGGGCTGAAATTAAGTATCACTGATACCAGCTGCAGTAAATATAAAAAAATTATAGCTGAAAATTATAATGGTATCCACAAGGAACCTTTTCAATGGCTGAATGAACTAGCATTGGATATTTTAGTGCTTCAACCACCACCCTCCCCATCCACAAGAGTTAATATTTAAAAGTTTTCCCTCCAAATGCAGAAACTAGAAAGCAACAGCATGAAAGTTGGGCTAATCATTGGCTAATCAAAATACAACATCAGAAATGCCATGTAACACACAGAAATGCCCAGAACATTACAGCTGCGTGGCACACAGCACTCACCTAGATCGTCTTCACTGTGTTTTTCATTGTGTTTAAAACCGAAAGCTGCTTGCCAGTCTACAGAGCTCCTGACTGATATAGAATCAGACATTTCTGTAGGTGGAAACCCCTCTGCAACAGTCAGTTATCACTCCATCAGTTACCATGTCATTCATTCTATCCATATCATCACATAAAATATAACCCAAAAATCATAATCAAACTTATCCCCACATTAGAAAAATATATATACTAACACTGCCTACTCTTCAATTCATATATTTTTTGCATATCAAATTTCTGAAGCTGCAAAAAATAACTAACATCAAAAATAATGGGCAAGACCATGTCACTGTTCCCAATGCAAAGGCAAACATAAAATGTCTATACTGCAGAAAAGAATGAAAACAGTACTGGCTTGCTTTTTTTTTTCTTTTCTTTTTTTAATTATGTGATGTAACTTTATACCACTTTCTCACAACTGGGATCATCTGCCCTACGGAACTGGTTTACAGTTGTTCAACAAGGCCAAGTGAATCCTATAGATGAAAATCTTTAAAATAGTTCATTAAAAAAAATAAAAATTAAATTTTTTTTTAAAAAGAGGACAATGCCTTAAATCCAGTTGACACACATGCAATGATAGGTCCATGAAATAAATCAGAACACAATGGAAAGGTGATGGCTATCTGATTTGGACCAATCAGTAAACACCTAAGCATTTTTTGAGAATGTCACCCCCCAACTCCCCCCCCCAAAAAAAAACACAAAAAAGAAATGAAACACTGAGTGCAACAGACAGAGCTATATATCCTGTATGCAAGACGCGTACAAGATTTATTCTGAACAGTCTCTGATAAATATTTGTATTTCACTTTTTCACTTTCTTCTTTGATAGGCGGGACAGCCAAATGGAAGAAAACCCAGTCAAATCCGCATCAGTGCCTCAGTGGGTAAAGGAAACATTTGCATACACACCCATGAAATCCTTTATATGAGTGACAAAATGGCACTGGAAAATCGGCCAGACTTTTAGACCTTTATAAATCAATGTGGGAGCTGCAGCCCAAATACTGCAAATGAAAAAGTAGTTTCTTCCTTGCTTTGTGTGACTGAGAGACATCTAATGAATGCTTCAAAGAATATACCTCCCAATTCATTCTTTATCACACATACACATCTTAAATTTGAGCTCTTTTCAAAGCTCCCGACAAATCCACACGCCCTAACACATGCAACTGCACAACCTCACTGTACGTCTCTCTGACCTGTTTGTTGTGTCTGTGGCTGGGGAACAGGCAGTACAGGTTTACTGCCCAATATACTGTTGCTGAAGAATGAAAGACTGTTGTTGGCTTGCTGGAAGTTGGCCAAGTGGCGACTGGCCCCCAGGGATGTCAGTGGATCACAGGTTTGAGGGAGGGACAGTGGCAAGTGAATTAGACTGGTCACTGCACAACAAAATGCCTCGTTTTGAGCGACTTGTTTACTTTCTGTCCATCATGCCTTATGACATAATAGGGCAGCAACAAAGAAATGCCAAGTTTTCAGGGAGTGGCTGTGGAAATGATTGGCAACTTAAATGGTCTTTTTTTTTTGCAGAAACATACTTGTTAGTCATGTTGACTTCACTTTACTGTGATACACAGACAAGTCACACTGATGACCACACACATGCAGACACACGTTATGTAGAAAGTCATTCCTCACCTGGTAAGCTTTGAGCATTGGACTCATGTGTGGGGCTGTGGGAGTGAGATGTGGGAGGACCAATGGGAACAGGTGGGGAGAGGGAACTGTTGGACTGGGGCTGGGCTTTGGAGTCTGGGAGAGTCTGACTTCCGGGGAGTGTGAGCGGACTGTCTGAGCTGCTGGAGTCTACTTCAGATCCAATTTTGTCAGACCTAGAACACAACAGAAACACACACACACACACGTAAGGCAAAGCCAACTCTCCCAATCAAAATCACACTAACAACCAAGCTCACCTGAGGGATCATTTCAGACTAACATTAAGCTTTAAGGTTTATGGCAAAAACAACAAAAAAGCAACCCCATTTTAAAAAAAATACACAGCAATCTCATTCTTTCACAACATATTCTTCAAAGCCCATCTCACAGGCTACACAGAAAAATAAACCCTCAACTACACAAGATCCAGGGCAAATACCATTTTTAGAGATTTCAATGACTTCCAATTGTTGTGGCACAGCAGTACACACAGCCACATTCTGAAGACTCTCACATGACTCTCATGGCTGACAGTGCCGTCTCCATTACACTTTTTTTCATCAAATGTCAAGTACCATTTTGTTTTTATGCACAGGCTGGGGAACTGTTCAGGAGAGTTTCCTCTGAAAATCAGCAGGGGTCCAGGGGCTGTCTTGAGCCACTGGGTGGGTGCTGAGGCAACATTAATTTTCAGTACAAACTGGGGGATCCAGGGGGGCAACAAAAACGAATTTAGTGATTTTTTAGAGGTTTTGGGGGCCTCTCCTGAAAGATGAAACAATAATTCACAGAAATGGACTTGAAACAGACTGGACGAAAATAAAACGTACTCATCAATTTTTTTTCCCACAGAAAAAAAAAATTTCCCCTCTGAAATCAACTGCTCTACCACTGAAAATAGTGGATCCCCTGAGAGTTCCCTAGCCTTAAGCAGCTGGCTTTCCAGCACACACAAAACAGGGACAGTGATGCAAGGAGTGCCCTGCTTCAACAGATTACAAGGACTTACATTGCCGGTTCAGTTTTACTCATCATCTTTTCTTTACACACCCAAGAATATCCGTTTTCTGTCACATATACTATTGTTTAATTTTCTCCATTCATCTCACATACTACAGACTTCCTTTTCTGCCACATACACTATCGATTTATTTTCTCCATTCAACTCACTCACTCCAGAATATTCCTTTTCTGTCACACATACTATCGTTTTATTTTCTCCATTCAACTCACTCCAGAATATTCTTTTTCTGTCACACTATACTATTGTTTAATGTTCTCCATTCATCTCACATAAACTGTTTCTTCCCTTTCTCTTGCTCCCTCTCATCTATACACACATATGAAGATATGCCCATGTTTTCTGAAGTGCGCGCGCGCACACACACACATACACACACACACACAAAGCAAACACTTACATTTGAGAAGTGTTTTCTGATGTGGATCTGTGTCTCCCATTACCCACAGCTTTGCTGGAAACTGTGCTAGCTATGGGTGGTGTGTTTGTTCGATTTAAACTGTTGCTGGATGAACTGCGACTGCCATTTGTTAACAATTCTGACTTGGGACCAACTGCACTGCTTCCATTCTGCCCAGAGTCTGGTTGCAGGGATGGCCAGGCCTCTGAAGCACCACTCTGAAATGGTTCTGAATGTGAACCCAAGGCCATAAGGCGAGGAGGTTTGTTGGAGTTTGTAGGTCCAGTGTCTGTGAGAGGTGGCGAGTGTTGAGGCATTGGTTGCTGTTGTTGGGTCGCTGACAAGCTGGACTTCTTATTACTGCAAGCAAACAGAATCCACGCACTTCAGTTATTGAAACTGGGAGGACAAACCTATCAGCAAGAGCTGGAACATCGGAGAGCAATGTAATACCATTAGAAATTCCTGTTGTGACTTATTTTTCTTGTTTCATGCACTTCAGTTCATTCAAGATAACAGAAGATAAATTAGAAGAGGATAAATCAAGAACACAAGGTAGAATAGTTGGACAGAAAGGAAGAACGAAAAAAAACAAGGGAGGAAACATTGACAGAGAAATTAGGAAACAAAGTGAACAGATCTCATGCTTGTATCATGCGCAGGTCAAATAATATAATGCTGTGCCAAAATGTGCTCTGACAACAGCCAAAATGTGCTCTCACAACTGTCTCCAACATTATGCATGCACAGTTTTCCCCCCAGTATATACTATGCTGACCACCGCAGGAATTATTCTGAAAAATATACATGTAAATGATAATAAAGACAGAAACAACTGCCGACCACGCATCTTTCTTGTAAAAACACCAAGTCCTGTGTTGCATCCAAACGACCACAGAGACTGACAAAAAATGGTCCCTGACAAGTTACTGTACATATTTATCTTTTTATGGGTAGATATACACTCTGGAAATACTATGTGTTAGAACAGCCAAAGTTAATATTGTATTTTTGATTGTTATAAAATGTCACACTTTCAGTGAGCACGCTTTGGCACAACCTCATATCCCAAACCCTAGAATTAGTGTGGTCTGCACATACAACTTCGCACAAGATGATGAAGAACTGACTGAAGAACCGTTTACCCACTCCATTACCAGTCTATATTACTGACCTTTAATATCAGTTATCTGAGCGAACTCTTACTCATTAATGGCTGGTACACACATCAATTCTGTTTACACAACACTTCATCAGTAACATATTACCAACTCATTAAACACAATCAAGAGTAACAATGACAAAGTCATTCATAACATGTTACCAACTCATTTAACACAGTCAAGAATAACAGACAGTGACAGTCCATGACTTTGTAGTGCACAAGTTTCCAATGGATGTTGGGGAGTGGGAGGTCCTAAACCGTGTCTACAGTACTAACCACACATAACGAGTCACAATGAAGAATTACCAAAACATTAACACTGACAAAACCATCCTACAACTCACCTGTTCTGTATCCTGTTATTCACAACGTGGTTGTTTGTGGAATTCTGTGAATTTTGAAACTGTTCTATCAACTTCTGTTCATACTCTTGGTGTTTTCTGTAAGAGAAAAAAAATCATACATCAAAATATATCATGATTGTTATCAGTATGAAAAACGTTACAGCTCAATGAAAAGAATTATCAGGATGATAATGTTTAAAAAAAAAAAATATATATATATATATATATATAAATAAACTAGGGAAGTAAATAGCTATATTGACAAAGTCCAGAAATGCATGTTTATCACATTTTCAATGGATGGCCACGGGAGTAAACAGCTATACTGACAAAGTCCAGAAATATAAGATTTAAACATTTCCTGAAATAAATGACAGCCTATAAATTCTCAATGAGTTAATATGAGGGGAAGGGGTTGAAAGAAACAGAGATGTACTCATTAACTTGCTGCATTTTTGTTATTTCAAGATGTTGCTCTTCCCTTCCATCTCCAACCCCAAGTCCAATAAAAACATTAAAAAAAAAAATTTTAAATTAAAAAAACAATACACTCTAATAAGAGTACACTCTAATACCACACAAAGTACCTTTGTCCACTGCACCCTCCATAACCCACACAAAAAAACAACAACCATGCCTTCCTCTCTGAGCCATCACAAGTTAGACAATCTTCCTCACCAGATCTCGGGAATTACATCGATTCAAAATTCAAAGAAACAAAAATGCATATATATACAACATGTCTGTAAAGCACAGGAACGAATGCAAAACCATAAAGCCAATCACTTCTGGAATGAGGAAGCAGCTCACAAAGCTGCAGTTGAACATAAAGTGGTACCCCTTTAACCTGTCAGAAGCATTCAAACAGCAAACTACTAAAATAAGTTCCAGAGTAATCTATAGTATTAAGCCATTTGTCTGAGCAGTCTTGTGGGTTATTTCAAGGTTTTCATTACTTTTAAAAGCAGCAACCACATGCAGCTTGCCTGATCAATTTATTACAGAATACACCTTTTTAATCTATGTTCTTGTCCATAGAAATAACTAAAGTGACATATCACCAATCAGAATCAATGTTTCAGTTCCTCCTTCCAATTCAATCAAGACAGTTTATATGTTAACATTTTTGGGAGAGAAAAAAATCTATTATAACATCTTAACTTTATAAGAGCTTCCTAAGATATACTTACCCCATTTGCATTTCCTCCTTTGTAAAACTTGCAGCTTCCTCACCCAGTTCATGCAAATACATACAGTCCTGAAACACAACCAATCATCATACAACATTTCTAATTACAAAACAAAAACATTTTTATCTGTATAAACAACAAAAACTATGAGTCATGTTCTCTAAAAGTATCACCCGCATAACATAAAAAATATTGCTTAAAAATCATAACTATTTATACCTTTTCATGACCCACATTCATTTGGCAAAATATGCAATGCATTTATAAAAATAAAACGAATGGTTAATCTCTATCACTATCATCTCTGGCCAGGTCATTTTTTATTTGGTGGTTTGAGAGAGGCCAAAACTAACGGATATCATCATTAGAGTACCAAATGTTTCTTTGGGGGGTTTGATGTTTCCATACAGAACAGGAAGTATGGGCCCCTGCCAGTGATGGGACATTATAAGTTTTTCTTTTAAATTTTTATTAAGATTCACCTCCTTGACACAAAAAGCTAAGGAAAAGGGCTGAAAACTGAAACTGCTGATGAGCTTAGTGAATTTTTTCTTCTTCTTGGCAATGTCCAACCAAGACAGACAACAGATTTATCTTCCCTGTTTGTGGGTATGGATGTGGCTGTGTTCTCACTTACTGTGCTGTTATTTATGCCAGAGTGAATACAAGACTAGACGAACTATTTTTCAAGAAACATTGGCTGGAAAATTTCTTATCAGCAGCATTTACCTTGGAACACCAAACCTCACTAAACTACTTTCATCTTCTCCCTTTCAGCGGGGTTGTAGTTTGCTCAGGATAGGGAATCAGACCTCTGCTGGAGTCTGCACCAGTTCTCACAGTTTTGTATTTATAATTAAACTTCATACAAATGTCTATTCACATTTACACATGCCTAAGCACACACACACACACACACACACAAACACAAAACACTCAACTGCTAACTGCCCATGTCCTGAGCTTCATACTAACATTTTTTGTGCACTGGGAACTCTTTAAGAAGTTACTGCAATACTTCGTAGTCCCCAGTGAAGTCTTCAGCGTCCTGCCGTCTACATGGACATTGTTTACTTGTAGGATGGCACGTAAGGCATCTTCCACACGTACATATGTCACATAGGCACTTGCACTTGGACCCTGAAAATGATACTCCAAGAGATGAACAAAAAATCCATACTAATTTCCAGCTTGTAATCCTACTGCTCCTCTTTCTGCCTATATCAAAGCATCGTTTAACACACAGTTTGTCAAACCAGAATAGTATCAGTCATGTCATAATACTGAAGGCAAACATCCAAACAATAATCAAATTATGAAGAAAATCACAACTATCACATTCTTAATTCAGAACCGATTTTATCATTTTCACAAATTTAGTATGTATAATCAACATTATTATCAAACTGATAAAATTATAGATGGTTAAATGTCATTCACAAACCAAATAAAGCAGGCTATAAATCTTTTTAATCAAAAGGGAGTGTTTTAAGACATGTCAGTTTGTCAAAAAAAAGAATTAAAATTTTTCAAAGAAAAGATTATTAAAAAAAAAGCATGCCTTACCTGGGAACCAGCATAGGAAGTGCTCTGATTAATGACCACCTTATGGATCTTGCCAAACTTTCCAAAGTATTCCTGCTTCTTTAGCACTTCAGGGTCTGCCAGGCGTGGTGAGAGCCCCACCACAAACACCAGGTTCTTCTGTACTACTCTCACATTCGCCAGATGCTTCCTGTTTTCTGCCGCCTTTTGTTTCCTTTGGCATTCCTTCTGCTTTCTTTCCTTCTTGATGTTCTGCACCCTGTGGGGGACAATTATGGTCAAGCTTCACTTGATCAACAGTGAGGTTAGGCATTCTGCAGCTCTGAATGAAGACATATTTTTCTTCTTTCATGTCTAGTTAAAACCGCTTTTTGTAATAGGGAAGGTACAGAAATGCTTAAAATGAAAACATTATGACAGTGAAGCCAGTGTCAACATGCCAGCCGTCCATAAGGGAATTCCAGGTCATGAACCCTATAATGCTGGGAGAATAAGCCATGGAGATATGTCAGTCTTCCATAACTATCTGTGCTGACATTCTGATGCTAAATCCATTCTAAACTCAACATAAGTAGAGATCAAAATATGTATATATTAAAAACACCAAATCCAAGTAACAGCTTTCACTGTTGTGAAAAGATCAAATTACGCAACATGTACCTTTACAAAAAAGGGTTAATAACAGACAAAGTAAAAGCTTTGTTGTGTAAAAGTATGTATGAGTTGTAGCAAACAGGAAGAAACAATAAAATAAAATGTTAGAACATAGAACTCTGACATAAAATGACAATAATACACATTCACACATAAAAACCTTATCTTATGGTGGTACAAACTGCCCCTTTACTTCCTTTCTTTTTCTTCCTTTTCTTCTAAAACTACTATAAGTAAAATTAGTAGCTGAAGGAAGGCCCACTATTCTCCCTAATATTTCTCTGATGTGTCAATTTATATTTCAGTTCTGTGTGTAAAAGACAGAACCAAGCCATGGTCAGCTGAACCCGGTCGTCTCAACTGCTTGTACTTTATTACAGAATTGCCTTGCCCTATCAGAGGATCTTGGCTGTGGCTGACCGACTTGCCCACTTACTCATCATCTGTCAAAGGCTTGAACTCCGCTGGGTCTTCTGGATATTGCTGCCCACACACACACACACAAACACTCCTTCAACACATATACCAACTTGCCAGTCTTGCCCTTTTCCAGATAGACCACAGGACTCCCCAATAACATGCACAATCAGAGCATTGGTTCCTTTTGGATTTGATCTAGAACATCACTATCGTTTTGTTACATCAGTTCATTAAAAAAAAAAAAAAAATTTAAAGCGTTCAATTGTTCTAACTACTAAGTGGCTTTAAACAACATGGACTCTATTAAAAATAAAAATAAAAAAAAACCCTATCACTTTGTTACAAATCATGCCATCTGATTCCAAATCTCCATACTCCTGCATATGATTTACCCTGTCAAATCTTTAAGATTTCAAGACAAGCCTTGTTCAAGACATATAAACATTTAACCCGGTAAGCAATGGTTTGCTTATCCTGAATACTAATGCCACAACCTGAAAAAAAAGGGGGAAAAAAACATCCACACAACATGATCATTACTGGTATACTGTACAGGTAAATACATTACAGCTGCCTTGAAAACTGTCCCTTTTTAATGTTTAAATTAATCAAAGGGGGCAGGGCAGTGGAAGAGACATTTAAACTAATTATCAAAGTGAGTAGGGCGGTATGAGGTGGGTGTGCCGGTGAGGAACTGGATTTGAACTAATCATTTATTTTCAAAAGTTACCACAAACCACACTGAAATTTCTTAAAAAACATAGTGGATACCTTTCGGCATGCTGGACACAATCCATTTTCATCTGTCCTAATGCGGTGCCAACAAAATCTGCAGATCTGAAAACAGACAAATGAGTGAATGCAGATAGTATATTTTTTAATTTGCATATCTTATTTGCCACACACGTACACAAAACAAGCAAAGCAAGGTTAAAAAGCAGACAGGACAGAATGAATAAATGACACACACATTTGAAAGAAAGAAAGGTGACAGAACAAATGAGACAACAGAGAGAGAGAGAAAAGAAAAAAAAAGGGGAAAGAAAAATTAAGGGAGAAACATTAAAAGAATAAACTGAGAAAAAGAACATACATAATAGAGTTTAGGTTTGGTTCAGGAGACCATGGGTTATTTGATCGGTCACCACAAAATCAATGAGCCAGGAAAACCTCATTCCCACCCACCGCACCCCCATCAGGTCACCCTATACCCTCAAAATTTGTAAATGAATTTGTACTTTGTCCGTCAGATTCGCTGGTATGGAACAGTTATATATACATATATATATATATGTTATGTATGTATGTATGTATGTATGCGATGTAGCATACGGAAACCCAGCTAAAGTCGCAATTCATCAATTTTTAAATTTGTATGCAAAAAAAAACAAACAAAAAAAACGAATTAATCTATCAATCATACTTTTTTGTGTTTTTTTTTTAATGATTTTTTCCAAGTTGGTGTGCCTTAGGAGTAGAAATGGAGAAATCAGCTCATGAAAAAAAAAAAAAAAAAAATTTGTGTGCCTGTGACTTAAAAAACCAGAATTATCCTGAATATCTAGGTGGTGTCAAAAGATTCAGAACTGAATAATCTTTAAATTTCCATATGAAAGAGGCACAGGAAAATTCGCATTTTCTCTCTGCACTACTCAAATGAAGACAAGAGAGCTGACGGTGACAGTGAATGTTCAAATATTTCACGACCATAAGCTGATGCATAAATCTTTGGAACTTCAGCTTAGATCCTGATCAAACTAACGTTTAATAACTGTAGTCATGATGTGTATTGCCACATAATCAGCTAACGTAAAATCAGCCTGGAACAGACACTAGAATTATTAGTGTCTATGGCTTGGAAGCACAAATCCATTGAATGTCACAAATGAAGTGATGATCATGTCGTTTGTATGCAGTGTTACCAACAGCTCCAGCGTCTTGACAAGGATGGAGATCATGTGTGAAAACAGTTGAGGGAGTGAGAGTGTCTGCGTGCATGCATGTGGGTGTGCACGCGTGCATGTAAATACGTGTGCACATTTGTGTGTTTTGTGCATGCTCACATGTGTACATGTGCGTAGGTATGCCTGTATGTATATATTTGTGTCTGTGTGCGTGTGTGCCCACATCTATGTGTGCGGTTTATGAATGTTTGTGTGTATATTCTGTTGTGCATGTGAGTGATGGTAAAGTGTGTGTGTGTTCGCGCACGCATGTGTATTCTCTGTAAGTGTGAAAAACATGGTGAGTGTGCCCACAAACGCATGCGTGCACACGTACACACACAAACATACATAGAGCTGTTGGCAAATCTGCATGCTCCTGAAACACAAGAAAATCTTGTACTGCTCAGAGTGGAAATGCGCGTTTGATCTGCCAGTCACAAATTGTCAGAAGAAATGGACTTGCCCAGAGTGACTGCCGAAAATATTTCACCAGAACTTGCTTTTGACATTTTTGTTACAAGTCAGTAAAGCCAGAAAGTCGCAACAAACACAGAGGAAGTTTGAAACTTTGACAGATCTAAATAATAATCTTAAAACAATGAAATAAAGATGGATGTGGGCTGTTAAAGATAGAATTGTTTTGTTTGCAGCACACAACTTGGGCTAAAAAAACACAGGTATCAGGTGGCAATCAAAAATATAATATGTTTCAGATTCACATCAGTACTTAACTCTCCCCCCCCCCCCCCCCCCAACTCCCCCCTTTATGGCCCATTTTACAAAAGCTCAGGAAACTTTATGTGAACTGATTCACTGCTCCTGCACATCAGTGTGTAGAAAAAGGTGCAAATGTTGCAAGACCGACTTAAAAGTGCACATCCTTGTGTACATATGGCAGGGATTATACAAAGACTATACAATGCTCAGTTTGAAAGAGACAACCCAACTAGTCGTTGAGGTTTTTTTCAGTAACTTTGTGATACCAGCTTGATGTTTTAGTTTTTCAGTCAAGCTGAAACTATCCAATTATTTGGTTTTACAAAGTGCACATTATGTACTTTGCGACTCTTCACACAGTAAGAACACAAGCCTTTTCCTTCTCAGTTGTTGATTTTAAATGAACCTGAATTACATCAGTAACAAATAACTCAAAAAGTTAACTTGTTGAAAAATTCATATTCCCTCCCACTCCCCCCTCCACACGCACATTCTCACCCATTTCATCAAATGGGCACACAACTATCATAAACAACTTTTTTTTTTTTTTTTTGCAGCTTGTTTACAGGAAGATTTAAAATAAAACATAAATGAAACATTATATATGGTTGTAACATGTATTGTATATTAAGAAAAAAAAGAAAACAGTAAAGAAAGAAAGAAATGGAACAGGATTTCAGCGTTTCCCCCCCCCACATAGAAGTATATAAAAAGCTAACTCGAAGATAATGTGATTATTTTGTTTGAAAATAGTTTTAATACCCTAAATGTTCCCACCGATTCAAGAAAAGTCACTCGTGTCTACAAAAAAAGACAAAGCCCAGGGTAACAGCAGCTTCTGGGTCCTTCAGAGTGTGGGCAACTCCATAAGTGTCTGGGGCATGTGAAACAAATCAAAGCACTTGTCAAGCACTCCAACTTCGCATTGCTTGCATCTTCAATACACTTTTTGTAGCCACATCTCAGTTGAGTTTTCCAGCGCAGAATGATGTGGTCGATCCCGTCACAGCGTAACTCTGAAGGCACACTTTTGCTTACAGCCAACGTGGGTAATCTTGGGCAGCCAATAGAAGATGCCTGTGACGCTTGCGCAAAGTAAACCCTGGATATGGAATGCCCATGTCCAGTATGTTTAGGGGCTTGTTCCCAGCTGTTGGTGTTAATCTGTACAGGACACACATCAACACTGAAGGCAAACAGTGACCACCATCATTTCTTGAAACGAACGGAGATGTCCTTGTCAACATTTTGGTCCAAGCAATCCACACCACTCATCCTCTGGTTGTGGTGCTTTACCAGGAGTGGCTGTGTGATGTCCTCTCACTGTCCTTCAGGTCTAAACCAGCATTTTACTGGTTGGACTGGTTCAACTCAAACCTTGTTGGACATGGTGTTGGCCACAAAGAGTTCAACTGGTGTAGTTGGCAGACGAGAGAGGTCAACATCTTTAGCCTTCCAAGGGAAGCGTTCTCTCTGCCTTTTTGACAGGTCCACTCTTCTCCAGTCTCTTCTAGGACCATCTTTGGCTTTCTATGGGGTAGTAGGTGCTGCAGTAGAATTTTTTCTTTTCCTCCGTTTTGTGAATGCCTGTTGACTTTGCACAGTTGACGATGCCGAGGTTGATGGTACTGGAGAGTCAGTTCTTGTTCAGTCTGTCTCAGCTTCACTTGGTAGCTGCACAAAAATGACAATTGTTTGGCACACCCAGAAAATGACACTGTGTCTATTTATTACCTTATTTTCAGTTATACTGGAGTACCTTGAGTTGCATTCCTTTTTGCTCATGAACAATATTTTGAGTAACTACTGGCTTTTCTGTGGGAAAAAAGTGATATTCTTTTTTTTTTTTTTTTTTAAACTGAATTAAAATCAACCATAGGCAAGAAAAAACAACATTGAAATGTAAAATAAGAAAATAGAGAAAAGAAAATCTGAAGTTCAATCTGCAAACCTGAATTTGTAGTACCATACAAACAAACAGGTAAAAAAAAAAAAAAGTACATGATTTCACAGACCCGATTATTCACTTTTCTACTTTCAAGCATAAGTGAACTCACAATTCCACCTGTGTCAAGGTTTTCTCACATGCCATTCCTGTGTAATGCAGCTGTTGCTGCTAAACAGTCAGCTATTCTAGTTAGATATTGTGCCTCCTCCATCTTCACCACTGACCTTGTCAGTTTCAAAGCCACCCTCATCAGGTGGATCAATGTAGATCCAGGCTTCCTAAAAGCCAGCATCATCTTCAAGTATGCTAACTACTTCATGAAACATGCATAGTCTGAAAACAAATAACTTCTGCATAGAAATGCTGTAGACTGCATTGAGAGTAATAAACAGAAACCCCACCACTCTTGATCCCACTGTCCCTATATACTATATATAGGGACGCTTGTTTCAACCTATACAAAATCAACAATAATTCATTTCTGGTGAAAAAAACAACAACAGTTTCTCCGATGTCATGTAAATGTGGTTTAGTATTTAAAAAAATAATAAACTGTTACATGCAGTACTTGGAGAGGAGAGATGTTCTAAAGTAACATGTGCATTAAGATAAAATATTCTGGAATAAGAAACTCTGCCACAAATTATTTATTATAAACAATAAATCTTGTATATATTCTGAATTACATACTGACCGCTGCTGACACATAGGTTATAAGTACTTAAAAAACAAAACTTAATATCCAATTTAGTACAAACAGGTACAGCTATGAAATAAAAGATGACTACGGAGTCTATAAAAAAAAAAAAAAAATGCTGATGGAGAAAGTTTATAAAAGCAAAACCCGTTGGTTGTAAAATAAGACTCTTTTGATAAGAGGCATCGAACATTTCAGACTATAAGTCAGTCTTCAGGGACTGTAACCACATCTAACACAGTCCCTGAAGACTGACCTCCGGTTTGGATCATTAGACGCCTTTTATTAAAAGTGAGTTTCAATTTACATTCTCCATTTGTATAAGCATTTTATAAATATTCTTTATTTTTTATAAATATATCAGTCTCTTACAAATTTGGCACACACACACACACACAAAGTGCCATACACAACACAGTAATTCTACAAAAAATTAAATCTACAATTTTGAATCAATGGCAAAGTAGTGTTTTAAAATGTACACCGTGTCACATCAACCAGTATTTTCTTTAGTGTAAATCTGTGAGACTGTGAAATATTCTTTCATTAGGCTGCTTTGTCTTTTTCATCGTTCGAACTTGGGACTGAGTCAATCGATAACTTGATCATGCTTATGAATTCAATTTTCGCTAATAAAATCATCGAACACCTAACAGAGCTTGCAAATGACAACACATTATATTGTGTAACAGACAGTAGTACAAATGTATACATACCTTTGATGGTGTGGCTTCACAGTGTCAAAAGTCTTCATCAGCACAATCCATTCTCGCCGATGTGTTTCCATGGCGGATACTATCTCCCTGGGTTGTCTTGACAGTGGGTTTTCTCAAATAAATGCGAGTATGACCTATTCTGGCATCCTCGTCTCTCTATGAATGCATCCAACTATGCTGCTGTATGAAGCCATGGTCTTGACTCAATGTAAACACAGTCTCCGCTTTGTTTTCTACCTCAACAAGATGGCAGACAGCACGCGCTGTCAAGGACGTGACAACATCTTTTCGCACCCCATATACAAAAGTCAGAAAAAGCTATAATAAAATAGGTCATAAACTGAGAAATCTTAACTTGCGGAAACATTCTTATTTGCCTTGATTGTCTTTTAGCCCTGACCAGTGTCTCTATTTTTCAAAAAGAAGAAACGAGCAATTTCTATGTTGGTTTTTTTCTTTCTTTTTTGGATAAATGCTTTGCCCCATATATATGATCAACTGCTGGCGCATCCTTTTCTTTTTTTTTTAGATAGGTCACCAGTACTCATTTTCCAGTTGCTTTTCTTTTCAGTTGTGAAATCTTTCCTTTATACTCACTCCTGCAATGAGGACAAATAGATCTAATACAATATTGTGTGACCAAAAATATTAATTGTTTACTGCCTCTCATACTATGTTCACATAAACACAGTGCAAAATCTCACCTGATATCCACAGGTGCATGGGAAGAAATTGATATCATCAATTTCAAGAAGTTCCATACACAGAGGGCACTGAAAAACAAAATATTAATTAAATTAAGATCAACATATTAGTCAAATGCAGACATTTAATTACACCAGGTTGACTACAGTTACTACTGAAGTAGCACTATATAAAAAAAAAAACCTGTTAAAGGAGTGCTTACTCAATCAGTCAATGCCGTTCAAAGAAATAAAATGTATGCCTTCATAACAGGAGTTTTCAGTTTGAAAGTATAACACCACATCTGTTAGTATGCTGTAATATTGTTTAAAAATATTAACAAACAGACCAAGCCTAACAAAGGATAAAAAATGTATACATATATATACTATTAATAGTATATAATTCATATGTTATAAATAATTTAAAATGAAACGAACTGTCATCTGCATGATGTTCATCGACTGGCATGTAAAAATGAAAACTCCAGAATATTAAATTTTCACGAAAATAGCAATAAGAATCACATTCACAAAAAAATGAATAAATAAGAATCAACAGAAACACCACCACCAAGATACATACCTCATTGTTGTCATCACCCACAGACATGTTGAAATAACTAAGTGTTCAGTTCGACAAGAGCAATAACCAGTCACCAGATTCCTGCAAAATAATGACGCAATTTAGAAATGTAGATTGCACAGTGGTTTTAAGTCAGTGTATGCATTCAGATCATGTGGAATTTTCAAAAGTTTATGTGCAGTGTACAAAAGTATTAATATCACAAGTAAAAATCACAAACCTTATTATAATACTGGATGTAAGTATTATGTAAACTAAGTCTGAATAGAACTTGCTACTTCAATTCCACAAAATGTTATTAGCAAGCTAAAGTTTTTGAGGACTTTTCTTCAGTACACATGTTCTGATTTCAAAGTCAAATGATCCCTTAACACTCACAGTGACACATACTTTTATTTTTGCACTTTGCGAACAGACTAAATGACTTGTTTCATACATGCCCACCCCAGACTCTTTACCATCAGCTGACATATGTCATATGTAATAGTCAGAAACTGAAACTGAACACAATGTACTACCATGGTACAGATGTGATGTCATGCAAGCATGTAGCTTTAAAGTATACTCTGTTCCTTTTTATTTAATGTGATGATCACTGCTGCCGCTATGCCAGATGGAACATTGGTACTTGCAGAGGATGAGGAAATTTTTTTGTTTTGGGGTTGTTTTTTTAATTATGAGATCGACTATTTTCTTCAGCTTCACACATTCACTCAATACAGCTAGCCTTAATTTCAGATTTGTGCCATTTCTCTCATACTGGCTCTTCCATAGCTGGTTACAGATTTCCACACAAGAGCAAACTTCATGCAACAACTTCCCGTCTACTGTTAAAAAAAAAAAAAAAAAGTTGCCTACTTTTTTTTCCATGTGACATGCAATTTGCAGCAGTAAAGTCTGGAACATTTATCTGTATTTACATTTTTTGCAGATGAATTCCAGAATGTTAATTGATAAGCATTCAGTTGATCAACAACAATATCAGGCTGTATCTCCTCTGGTATTACTATTTGATTTGTCTGTTGACTGTATACCTCGTATGCATATACATCTTTTAAAGTTTGTAAGAGAAATGATTCAGTTAATTAACGACAACAGACAAGAGACTGTATAATACAATTACAATGAACAGAACCATTTCAATAAAGTGATAAAAATAATTTGCTTTCGTTAATGAATCAATATCATGAATATGTCACAAATCACATCCAAACATTGTTAATTCTCAGCCAGTACAACCTGATCAGTGTAAATATATTCCCTGTATCAGGTAGATAACAATCAAAAACATAAAATGCACACTACATTCAACAAGCACAATTCCCGAGTAGTCACAAAGCTAGACTTTTTTAATCTGACAGTCCTGGGTTCAATCCTGGCAGCATCTGGTACATTAATGGTGGAGATTTTTCTATCTCCCAAATCAACAGATGCTGAAATAGGCAGACCTGCTGATGCCTTAACCCCATTTCAGGCACTTGTATACAATGTAATGCAGAAGATAAAATACAACTTTAATTTTCATGTGTCAATTATTCTCAATTCTTTTCAGGTTTTGGTGGTTTATGGAAATACTGAAATACCAAGCATGCACCAACCACAATAAGAATCATCACATAATCAAAATACAAGTATGATCATGTGTGCAAGATCACTCAAAACCACACCCAATAATATACTGTGTATCAGTTACACTTAAGTCAAGACTGCTGTCTACTTTCTTTTAAATAATAAAATAAATATTCAAGTACACAAATCAGATTTGTAATTTCAGTGGGCATATCCTCATTTGAACTCAGCATGGTAAATTACAGGATCTGCAATTTCACTATTTTTAGTAAAGGGAAATATGTCATCAGGAAGTAGACACACAAAATCATGACAATCATACCACATTATGCCATGGAGAAAACACATTCTAAAAATAACTCATGTCGTTCCATTTGCTCGGTTTCGGTCTAAATGTTAATATTCAAGAAGATGCCTTCTAATTATATTAGTCAGTAGAATATAACAAATAACAAATTTGTTAACTTATACATGTAAAGCTACTGATCACCCCTCCCACCTTTTCTTACACGTCAATGGATTAGAATCAAGTGCATTTCAACGGAGTCATTCGGCCGAAACAAACATAACAAACAATGGATACAATCTTCATTTTGTCATGGAACTATTGACATTCTGTACTCACAACCGAACAATTAATCGTTGAAAACAAATGTTTCCTTTGGCACACGTCCAGAATGAAAAATATCTCGAAGTTATTTGACCCTCGTATTACTGTTATGTCGGACTGCGATCCAAGGACGTCGTTTCAGCAACTCATTTAAATTATTTTCCGGGGAACTTAATATTAGAAGGTATATTTCAGTTTGGAACCAAATATTTAAAAGACAGAAGCGTTTGTAACGAATAATCCACGGCTGTTTCTTACTCAGAAGAAATTTTCGTCGATGCCTGATCCTGCTGTGAACTCTTAATACGATACGGAAGCTTTGCGCATGCCAACTCACGTCGCCCGGATGTTTCATAATCTCGATTCTTCCTCTGGGAAATTGCGAGATTAAAAGCGAAACTAAACGGCACAACTTTTCTTCGTTTCGTCTTTCTAAGATGTCATTCAAACGGGAAGGAAATGACAAGGGACTACTGGATAATCTCAGAGTAAGCTTTTGATCTGTTTTACTGTCTGTTTCGTTAAGTTAACTTAACAAAAAGTTTCAGTTTACAGGGAAAATACCCCAGCACACGTGGTCACTGTTGTAAACTTCGTTGAGAGCTGAGTCATACAGTGAACGAGGGAGATGATTGATTGGTTGATATTGATACTTCTATAGCGCATATCCTCGGTCGGAGACCAAGCTCGAAGCGCTTTACAAATACGGGGTCGGGTCATTTGCACAACAGGCTGCCTACCTGGGTAGAGCCGACTGACGGCTGCCACTGGGCGCTCATCATTTGTTTCCTGTGTCGTTCAAATTTCAGGCACGCACACTCAGACATGTATGACCGTTTTGTTTATTTACCCCTGCTTTTAGGCAGCCATACTCGGGGGTGTGCTTACTGGGTATGTTCTTGTTTCCATAACCCACCAAACGCTGACATGGTTTACACATAAAGGATCTTTAATTTGCGCGTATTTTATCTTCTGCATGCTTATACACACGAAGGGGGTTCATACACTAGCAGGTCTGCACATATGTTGACCTAGGAGATCGAAAAAACCGACCTAGGAGATCGAAAAAACCTCCACCCATTAACTTCAAGATTTGAACTCGGGACCCACAGATTGAAAGTCCAACGCTTTAACCATTCGGCTTTTGCGCCCGTAACAGAAGTTAGGCCCATTTGCGAACGATCCAGACAAAGCGGCCAGCCCAACATGTGTATTGTACAGATAACAGGTTGTATGATTGTCAAATGTAGTTCTTCTGTTTTTGAAGGCTTTCTCCGATTGGTTGCACCACGAAGAAATTCTCTTCTTCCTCTTTTCGATGTTTCTTCCAACAGATAAAATAACAGGGGTTCCTGAGGGTAAATGCGAACTGGCAAGTCTAATTGCGAACTATGGGTTTGGATACATGTGGACAATTAAAACAAGCAGGTCTTGAACTAGTCAGATATAACATATTATTGGAACATTGCACCAGACTGCTGTATTGTTGGTTTTGATCACACATGTACACACACACACACACACACACACACACACACACACACACACACAAGTACACATTTAAACATACACACACCACACAAACAAGTACACATTTAAACATACACACACCACACAAACACACCCTTTTGAAAGCACTCAGTAACTGTGCAGCATCGTTCACAAATAGACTCAATCAAAATATCCTAAGGTCCACTTGCAAACAACACTATTTTGGAGATTCCTATCAAAACTGACATTTTGATCTGTCACCAACAGGCTTTCTTGAAATCTCCCAGCACTGGATATGCATAATTTATTCAACATGTCCAATCAGATCAGCTATGATAAACTGTGTCAAAGATCAAGTCCTACACATGGTTCCCTGAATTTAGGATTTTGAGAGCAAATTTGTGAACTTGGTCGGCAGTGGTGTGCGAAGAGTAAAAAGAGCACAGAAACAGGTGGAAACAGTTGATGTTTGACTGGTTCTTGGAAATATTATTCATTAAGGTATCAGAACGAGGTCGAAGCAGACATTAAATTGTGAAACATGTGTGATGAAAACGCTTTGAAGTGGGGTGCTGCATGAAGCGTTCATAATTACACACTATTTCCAATTTGGCTCACCTACCCCACTTACATGGCGCAAAAAACCCACATGATTGGCTCTAAGCACCTAACATGAAACAATACATATACACTAATGCATGCTAACATACCTCTGCACATGAAAAACAACAATATATATATATGTGTGTGTGTGTGTATATATATATATATATATATATATATATATATATATATATATATATATATATATGTATATATATATATATATATATATATATATATATATATATATATATATATATACACACACATATACACTGAGCCAATACTACAAATTGCAGATGTCCATATGAACACGTGCACACACACGCACACACACACACACACACACACACACACACACAACCAAAAAATGCCCTACACATGCACATGTGCACACACACTCGTGCGCGCACATACATGTTCTCGTGCACACACAAACACCCACCAGCAGAGATTACAACAAAAGGTAGACCTCTCGGATCTGTTAACTCCCTTTCTTAAATATTGTGCTGTATATATCCTACTAATTCATTTCAACATAGTTATGATTTTAAAAATCAAAACCACATGATGACAGAAGTGGTGGGGGTATGTTAATTTTGAAAACATACCAAAAAAAAAACTTCCAGAAAATGAAAATAGAAAAATACAAAAAAACAAAGGAAAAGCAACTACTGTTGAGTCTATTTTTAAAACTTGTTTACAACACATATACACACACATACGCACACACGCACACACACACACGTTTTCAAGAAGTATTTATGTTTATAACCTCAGCTAACAAAAAACATGATTGTGGATTTCTTCCTCAGAGACGGAGGGTCCAGGAGTTGTTAGGAGAAGACATACCAGAGGATGAGGCAAAACTGTTGTGCAATGGAAGGTAAGGAGAATGGCATTTTTGTCGTTATAAAACACTCATGTCTGTGTATGGATGCACACACATGCACACACACACACGTGCACACAGACACAGACACACACACGCACACACACACACACACACACACACAGGTGCAAAGAGAGAGCAATACACACAGGACTTTGTGAGAGGAAGTTATTCAAAGAGCACAGTGATGTTATGTTTGCATGACTGTAAATGTAATGTAAAGATGTGTGTTTGTTTCATGACAGTGATGTAAACAGGAAAGATTTGGGGGGGGGGGGGGGGTTATTTCATGACAGCAATGTAAAGATGTGTGTTTGTTGTTTCATGACAGTGATGTAAACAGTAAAGATGTGGGGGGTTTATTTCATGACAGCAGTGTAAAGATGTGTGTTTGTTTCATGACAGTGATGTAAGCAGGAAAGATGCGGGGGGGTTATTTCATGACAGCAGTGTAAAGATGTGTGTTTGTTTCATGACAGTGATGTAAACAGGAAAGGTGTGGGGGGGTTTATTTCATGACAGTGATGTAAAGATGTGTGTTTGTTGTTTCATGACAGTGATGTAAACAGGAAAGATGTGGGGGGGTTATTCCATGACAGCAGTGTAAAGATATGTGTTTGTTTCATGACAGTGATGTAAACAGTAAAGTGGGGGGGGGGGGTTATTTCATGACAGCAATGTAAAGATGTGATTGTTTCATGACAGTGATGTAAACAGGAAGGATGTTGGGGGGGGGGGGTTATTTCATGACAGTGATGTAAAGATGTGTGTTTGTTGTTTCATGACAGTGATGTAAACAGGAAAGATGTGGGGGGGGGGGGGTTATTTCATGACAGCAATGTAAAGGTGTGTGTTTGTTTCATGACAGTGATGTAAACAGGAAAGGTGGGGGGGGGGGTTATTTCATGACAGTGATGTAAAGATGTGTGTTTGTTGTTTCATGACAGTGATGTAAACAGGAAAGATGTGGGGGGGTTATTTCATGACAGCAATGTAAAGATGTGTTTGTTTCATGACAGTGATGTAAACAGGAAAGATGTGGGGGGGTTATTTCATGACAGCAATGTAAAGATGTGTGTTTGTTTCATGACAGTGATGTAAACAGGAAAGGTGTGGGGGGTTTTATTTCATGACAGTGATGTAAAGATGTGTGTTTGTTGTTTCATGACAGTGATGTAAACAGGAAAGATGTGGGGGGGTTATTCCATGACAGCAGTGTAAAGATATGTGTTTGTTTCATGACAGTGATGTAAACAGTAAAGTGGGGGGGGGGGTTATTTCATGACAGCAATGTAAAGATGTGATTGTTTCATGACAGTGATGTAAACAGGAAGGATGTTGGGGGGGGGGGGGTTATTTCATGACAGTGATGTAAAGATGTGTGTTTGTTGTTTCATGACAGTGATGTAAACAGGAAAGATGTGGGGGGGGGGGGGTTATTTCATGACAGCAATGTAAAGGTGTGTGTTTGTTTCATGACAGTGATGTAAACAGGAAAGGTGTGGGGGGGGGGGGGTTATTTCATGACAGTGATGTAAAGATGTGTGTTTGTTGTTTCATGACAGTGATGTAAACAGGAAAGATGTGGGGGGGGGTTATTTCATGACAGCAATGTAAAGATGTGTGTTTGTTTCATGACAGTGATGTAAACAGGAAAGATGTTGGTGGGGTTATTTCATGACAGCAGTGTAAAGATGTGTGTTTGTTTCATGACAGTGATGTAAACAGTAAAGATGTGGGGAGGGGGGGTATTTCATGACAGTAATGTAAAGATATATGTTTGTTTCATGACAGTGATGTAAACAGGAAAGATGGGGGGGGGGTTTATTTCATGACAACAGTGTAAAGATGTGTGTTTGTTTCATGACAGTGATGTAAACAGGAAAGATGGGGGGGGGGGGGGTTATTTCATGACAGCAGTGTAAAGATGTGTGTTTGTTTCATGACAGTGATGTAAACAGGAAAGATGTGGGGGGTTTATTTCATGACAGCAGTGTAAAGATGTGTGTTTGTTTCATGACAGTGATGTAAACAGGAAAGATGTGGGGGGGTTATTTCATGACAGCAATGTAAAGATGTGTGTTTGTTTCATGACAGTGATGTAAACAGTAAAGTGTGGGGGGGTTATTTCATGACAGCAATGTAAAGATGTGTGTTTGTTTCATGACAGTGATGTAAACAGGAAAGGTGTGGGGGGTTTTATTTCATGACAGTGATGTAAAGATGTGTGTTTGTTGTTTCATGACAGTGATGTAAACAGGAAAGATGTGGGGGGTTTATTTCATGACAGCAATGTAAAGGTGTGTGTTTGTTTCATGACAGTGATGTAAACAGGAAAGATGTGGGGGGGTTATTTCATGACAACAGTGTAAAGATGTGTGTTTGTTTCATGACAGTGATGTAAACGGTAAAGATGCGGGGGCGTTATTTCATGACAGCAGTGTAAAGATGTGTGTTTGTTTCATGACAGTGATGTAAACAGGAAAGATGTGGGGGGGTTATTTCATGACAGCAATGTAAAGATGTGTGTTTGTTTCATGACAGTGATGTAAACGGTAAAGATGCGGGGGCGTTATTTCATGACAGCAGTGTAAAGATGTGTGTTTGTTTCATGACAGTGATGTAAACAGGAAAGGTGTGGGTTTTTTTATTTCATGACAGTGATGTAAAGATGTGTGTTTGTTGTTTCATGACAGTGATGTAAACAGGAAAGATGTGGGGGGGTTATTTCATGACAGCAATGTAAAGATGTGTGTTTGTTTCATGACAGTGATGTAAACAGTAAAGATGCAGGGGAGTTATTTCATGACAGCAGTGTAAAGATGTGTGTTTGTTTCATGACAGTGATGTAAACAGTAAAGTGTGTGTGTGGGGGGGGGGGGTTATTTCATGACAGCAATGTAAAGATGTGTGTTTGTTTCATGACAGTGATGTAAACAGGAAAGATGTGGGGGGTTATTTCATGACAGCAATATAAAGATGTGTGTTTGTTTCATGACAGTGACGTAAACAGGAAGGGTGTGGAAGTTTATTTCATGACAGTGATGTAAACAGGAAAGGTGTGGGGGGTTATTTCATGACAGTGACGTAAACAGGAAGGGTGTGGAAGTTTATTTCATGACAGTGATGTAAAGATGTGTGTTTGTTTGATGACAGTGATGTAAAGATGTGGGAGGTTTTTGGTTTTTTTGTTGTTGTTGTTGTTGTTTTACTTTAATTATTTTATTTTTATTTTATTTTATTGCTTTTCTTTTCTTTTCTTTTCTTTTTTTTCTTTTCCTCAAGGCCTGAGTAAGGGCGTTGGTGAGACATCAGCTTGGCAGATGTAGTGTAGTGTATATGGATTTGACCGAACGCAGTGATGCTTCCTTGAGCTACTGATACTGATACTGTGGGTTTGTTTCATGACAGTGATGTAAAGATGTGGGTTTGTTTCATGACAGTGATGTAAAGATGTGGGTTTGTTTCATGACAGTGATGTAACGATGTGTGTTTGTTTCATGACAGTGATGTAAAGATGTGTGTTTGTTTCATGACAGTGATGTAAAGATTTGCGTTTGTTTCATGACAGTAATGTATAGATGCGTGTTTGTTTCATGACAATAATGTAAAGATGTGGATTTGTTTCATAACAATAATGTTAAGATGTGGGGTGTTGTTGTTTTTTTCAAGACAGTGATGTGAAGGTGTGGGTTTGTTTCATGACATTGATGTAAATGTGTGTTTCTTTCATGACAGCGATGTAAGCTATGTGGGTTTGTTTCATGACAGTAATGTAAAGATGTGGGTGTTTGTTTGTTTGTTTGTTTTTCTCTCCAGATTTGCATGCCTTGTGTGTGGTCACAATCCTATCTTTGACACAGTCAACATGCTCATGGTGCATAGACAAGGCAAAAAACATGCTGCAGGTAAGGATTTGTTGCTGGCAGCTAATGTAAAAGAGTGAGTGTGTGTATGTGTGTGTGTGTGTGTGTTTTTGCATGTTCATGTGAGGGTACCACAAACTGTATAGTTGTCTGTAGCAGCGTTGTGGCCATATATGTTTGTTATAACAGCATTTACCTGATGAAAAACAGCATTAAGTTGCATTTAGAAAATTTCGGATCCACAACATTTCTGTTAAATGATATGGCAACAGAGCCATACACTGTGAATATGACATGAGTTAGATCATTAGTTAAAGCAATCTTTTCCCACATCTATTTCAAAATAAAATCTTCTCATAGATGTACTTTCAGCAGTCTTTTTCAAAGTCCACTTATGAAAAATCATTTTCTTTTAAACTTTTAATGAAACATTTCAGATTTTTACTGTTTCACGTGTATCTGCTTTTGACCTGCTTCATGAAATCAACATGGTTCTCTTTGGCAGAATACTTAGCAGCATCATAACTGACTATGGTAGTTTGGTAGTTGTGTGCAACTTTGACCATCAGAACAGTGAAGAAGGTAGTTGCTGTCCAGACTATCTGGGCGAGACTTTGATTATGGAGGAAAGTGTCTTGCCCAAGTTACATCCCCACTCTCTTGACCAAGAGGGCTCTAGAACAGTCGGTGGTGGAATGGTCCCCAAAACCCAACTAGTCCCTAAGACTGTAGCACTAGAGACAGTGTAATCTTGCCTCCTAGTTTGAGACTCATTGTCCTTCACAAAAGGCTAAGCTGTAAATGAATTCCCATTGGAGTGGAGAAATCATTGATCATACGGCTCTCACTTTGCTATCGGCCAAACTGTAACTGTAAGCTTATGTCAGTCTGTGATATAAGCAGAGTGTTGGGTAGAATATTCAGTAGGGTTGTAAATGACTTTTATAGTATTGTCATCAGATCTGTCAGGACTGACCGACTGTGCTTTGAAATGTGCAGGTGAGGAGGTATTTCTCAGAAAAAAGAAGGAACTGAAGGCACTGATTCTCAAGCGGAAACATGAGCAGTACATGAAAGATGGAACCACGACCATCAAACAGGTAGGACTAAAAATGTCAAGACATCACATGTTCCACTCACTAATTTTATGTCAAAATCAGATGAGTGTGCTGTTGTTTACATGTTGTTTTGTGTTGCCTCCAAGTATCCCAGTTTGTTTTGTTTTTGTTAGGTTGATTTGGTCACCTTGGAGGACAGCCAAATGGTTAGAATGGTTTGAAGTTTCTGGGTTCAGTCCCAGTATTGGTAGTTGGTGGATTACGGGTGGAATTTTTTTTTTGTCCCCGATCTCCTAAGTCAGCATGTGTGCAGACCTAGTGGGGCTTTAATTCTTCCTTCTTTAATCTAACGCTTTAATCCATGTGTGAAAACATTTGAAGAAGATGTAATAAATATAGTAGAAATACTATAATCTATGTTCATGTTCTTTGGATTATGAAAACATGCACACACCCCAAAACATGGCATGGTGGGGTAAAAACAGTCATACACGTAAATGCCCACTCAAACATGCGAGTGAACGTGTGAGTTGCAGCCCATGAACAGAGACATTCACCTTGCAGAATCAGAGAAAAGTTGACTGTGGGTGTCCTTTACCATTGTCTGGCTTTCTGTTATTTCAGCTTTTGTACCCTCCTCTTTTGTGGTGAGGGTGTGAGCTCTGCAGAAAGAGTCGTGACCACGAAACGTTTGTTTGGTCGATTGGGCTTTGACTTAAAAACTCAGGAACTGATCTGCATGTGTGAATTTTTTTTGAAGACCTTCCACATGTGTGGTGTGTCAGTGTGGGTGTCAGTGTATCTGTGTGTTTCCTTGCAGGCAGCAGCCCCTTCGGCAGGAGGGATCGTGTCTGCTCAGCCTTACGACCCGCGTGTGAAGAAACGCAGGATAAGGCCACACGAGCGCAAACCAATCTTAGACCTTCACTCTGACCCTGACTGTTCAGAGTCACAGCCTCAGACTTCATCCAGTCCTGCTGTAGGTGTTGTTGTTGTTTTTTTGTTTTTTGTTTTCCATTGTTTGTAATTTGTTCTTGTAAATTATTAAACTGTAATTGTATATATAGATATAGATACACAGATAGATATAGATAGATCTAGATGGAAGACAGATAGATAAAGAGAGAGAGAATGTATGTCAGTGTGTTTTGGGGGATGGTTTGACTAGACAGCTTATACATTTTCATCTTATTGTTTCTCCATCACCTGCTTCCTTGGGATGTAATTTTGTGAGACCATTTTGTTGCTTTGCTTTTTTTCTTTTTACAAACTACATACTTTATCAATAGTAATCACGCACAACTTTTGTCAGTGAAAAGAATATTTGACAGATTTTGGATATATGCTATGATAATAATATGGAAAATAATTACAGTTGAGTGTGAAATTTGAAATGATATAGGTTTTGTTCAGTCAAAAATGATAATATTCATTTAACTGTATATGTGTGTGTGTGTGTGAACAGAATGTATGTGCACTTGTGTGTGTATGTGCACATACACGTGCACATTGATATGTCTCGGTCTACGGTTGACATATTGAGACATTGCTTTTCCTGTCTTTTTTTTTTTTTTTTTTTTTTTTTTTAAAGAATGCTTTGTCGAGCGCTGCTCCAAAGAAGCACAGCCATCAACTGAAGAACATTTTCCGAGCAGCGCAGAGAAACCAGGGGCCAGTGATGCCCTATGTGAGACAGAACACACACAACACTGCCTCACATCCCTCACCACGACACAGCGACCAGCCTCCCACATCCGTGCCATCCAGCGATGAGTGTTTGACCCAAACGGGTGCTTGCGTAGGCCCACAGTACTCTGATCCTTCTCCATGGACTTTATCATCATCATCATCATCATCATCATCATCATCATCTCGTTGTGGTCTCAGCAGTTTTCATGCTTCTTCAAAGGGAGTGAACACTTCATCGCCTTCAACTCCTGTGTCCTCTGCTGTGGGTCCGTTTTCTCCTGCCAGATCTGAGTGCTTGAAAGGCAGTGCCCAGTGCTGTGGAACTAGCCAGGGGCTGTGTGGGAGTACCGGCAGGGTTGCAGAAGTCAAGGAGAAAGTATTGGACGGCGCAGCGTCTGTGTCCCATCATGTGCAGACAACCGGTCCTTACCCAGAGGATGGGGGTGCCACATCTGGCCCTGTCAACACTGCAGAGAAAAAGACTCTGGCTCAGAAATACTATCATTTGAGTGGGTAGGTGAAGTCGTGTGAAGTTTTTTTCTGTGTTTTTTGTTTGTTTTTGTTTGTTTTGTTTTTGTTTTGTCTCTGGGGAAAAAAAAAAACAAGAACCATTTCCAGTCCTTAAAACGTCCTTGGTCTCGTCTACTGCTCCTTTCAAATTGCTATTCTGTTTTTGGCCTTGTCCTCTGCTCCTTTCAAATTGCTATTCTGTTTTTGGCCTTGTCCTCTGCTCCTTTCAAATTGCTATTCTGTTTTTGGCCTTGTCCTCTGCTCCTTTCAAATTGCTATTCTGTTTTTGGCCTTGTCCTCTGCTCCTTTCAAATTGCTATCCTGTTTTTGGTCTTGTCCTCTGCTCCTTTCAAATTGCTATTCTGTTTTTAAGCCTTGTCCTCTGCTCCTTTCAAATTGCTATTCTGTTTTTGGTCTCGTCTACTGCTCCTTTCAAATTGCTATTCTGTTTTTGGCCTTGTCCTCTTCTCCTTTCAAATTGCTATTCTGTTTTTGGCCTTGTCCTCTGCTCCTTTCAAATTGCTATTCTGTTTTTGGTCTTGTCTACTGCTCCTTTCAAATTGCTATTCTGTTTTTGGCCTTGTCCTCTGCTCCTTTCAAATTGCTATTCTGTTTTTGGCCTTGTCCTCTGCTCCTTTCAAATTGCTATTCTGTTTTTGGCCTTGTCTACTGCTCCTTTCAAATTGCTATTCTGTTTTTGGCCTTGTCCTCTGCTCCTTTCAAATTGCTATTCTGTTTTTGGTCTTGTCTACTGCTTCTTTCAAATTGCTATTCTGTTTTTGGCCTTGTCCTCTTCTCCTTTCAAATTGCTATTCTGTTTTTGGCCTTTCAAATTGCTATTCTGTTTTTGGCCTTGTCCTCTGCTCCTTTCAAATTGCTATCCTGTTTTTGGTCTTGTCCTCTGCTCCTTTCAAATTGCTATTCTGTTTTTGGCCTTGTCCTCTTCTCCTTTCAAATTGCTATTCTGTTTTTGGCCTTGTCCTCTGCTCCTTTCAGATTGCTATTCTGTTTTTGGCCTTGTCTGCTGCTCCTTTCAGATTGCTATTCTGTTTTTGGCCTTGTCCTCTTCTCCTTTCAAATTGCTATTCTGTTTTTGGCCTTGTCCTCCTCTCCTTTCAAATTGCTATTCTGTTTTTGGCCTTGTCCTCTGCTCCTTTCAGATTGCTATTCTGTTTTTGGCCTTGTCCTCCTCTCCTTTCAAATTGCTATTCTGTTTTTGGCCTTGTCCTCTGCTCCTTTCAGATTGCTATTCTGTTTTTGGCCTTGTCTGCTGCTCCTTTCAGATTGCTATTCTGTTTTTGGCCTTGTCCTCTTCTCCTTTCAAATTGCTATTCTGTTTTTGGCCTTGTCCTCTACTCCTTTCAAATTGCTATTCTGTTTTTGGCCTTGTCTGCTGCTCCTTTCAAATTGCTATTCTGTTTTTGGCCTTGTCCTCTTCTCCTTTCAAATTGCTATTCTGTTTTTGGCCTTGTCCTCTGCTCCTTTCAAATTGCTATTCTGTTTTTGGCCTTGTCCTCTGCTCCTTTCAAATTGCTATTCTGTTTTTGGCCTTGTCTACTGCTCCTTTCAAATTGCTATTCTGTTTTCGGCCATGTCCTTTTCTACTCTCAGATTGCTATTCTGTCAGAAAACAATGTATTTTCACTTGGGATGACTCATGTTGAACAAGTCAGCAAATTATTTTTCTTCTGTCCTTTTCAAATGGACTTAGAAAATCATCTGTAAGTACTCTTATTATTAAATTACAGTTATTAAAATAAATCCATGCACGTCCATCCCCACGCTCATCACGCACAAAGGAATACACACTTACCACATACACATAGTCACACACATGCATGCACATGCACTCATATACAAGTGCATGAACTCACACACACACACACACTTACACACACAGACTTGCACAAGCATGCTCACACACACACACACACACACACACACACACACACACACACACACACACACACACACACACACACACAATACAGTCTCCTCTATCAACATTTTCGAAAAGTCTGTCCATTATCGTGATTGTACTTGTACCAATCACTGCCATAAATGTGCAGAACACAAACTTTTATGTATTTCTCATGTTCTGATCTTTTGTTGTCGTTTCAGGTCTGGATGGAAGAAAGACTGGGATGGAAAATGGATTCGGGATGAACAAGCGGAATTTGATTCTGATGAGGAACCACCAGATCTACCCTAAACCAGTAACACCAATGCCAGTATACTCAAAAATAAGAGGGGGAAAATGAGTGCCAGTAACAAAGAAAACAAAACTATGAATACATGGAATGTTTGTTCTCTGCCCTGTTTCGGTGCAGTGTGTTTGAATTTGATATTTAATTACACATACTTAACCGTGACCCAACTAGTGCAGACTCCGGCAGGGGTCTGATATTCCTGTCCTGTGCAAACTACTATCCACCTATGCGGAGAAAACGAAAGCAACTACAGCCAATAACCTCCCCGAAGTAGGTAACCTCCCCTTTGTCCTGCTGGCTAGCGCCCTCTTTTTCCAGCAGCCATCTCGACACCTGCTCCTGTGCTCTTCATACGGCTAAGTTTTTTCACATTTTCTATCTGTCTATCGATTCTTTGGCGTTTCTGTTTTATGTCCAATTATGTCTTCAAATAGGTCGCAAAATTATGTGGCTCGATTGGGAGATCAGGCTAAAATTAAGGCTCGATCGCAATCGATTCGCGATCTTTCCTGTACAGCAGATTATACATGTTAGTACCATACCACAATGACAGGCACAATAGCCAAGCGGTTAAAGCGTTGAACTTTCAGTCTGAGGGTTTGAATCATGGTAACAGCGCCTGGTTGGTCAAGGGTGGAGATTTTTCCAGTCTCCCAGGTCAACATAATGTTCAGACCTGTTTGTGCCTGAACCCCCTTCATGTGTATACGCAAGCAGAAGATCAAATACGCATGTTAAAGATCCTTTAATCCTTGTCTGCGTTCGTCGGGTTATGGAAACGAGAACATACCCAGCATACACGCCCCGAAAGCAGAGTATAGCTGCTTACATGGCAGGGTGAGAATGGTCATACATGTACAAGCCCACTCATGTACATGTATATGAGTGAACGTGGGAGTTGCAGCCCACGAACAAAGAAGAAGAAGAATACCAGAATGGGGGAATTCTGTGAGTAACCGAGAAAAAAGCATGTGCTGATTTTTCGCCTGGTGGATTTGAGAAGGAATGTTTGTGAATAATTATTATCTGGAATGTTATTGATCCAGAATTTTGTAGATAATTATTGATTTATTGATAGTTAATCATTATAATTTATACGGTCAATGACAAGGAATGAATCTTGTGATCACCAATTCTCGAATGACAGAGAGGACATATATGACTGGTCAACAGTTTTTCTCGGGCTTTCAATAGACTGGAACATCAGGACCTATTTCATTATGTATCCATATGGCTTGACTATAAATTTACTCCCCCCCCCCCCCCCCCCCCCCTTTTTTTTTTTCTTCTTCTGTTTTTGTTTTTTTTAACACTCATTACTTGGAATCAGTTTTATGCGTGTGTGAGAATGACTGGTGCAAGTGCTTTGATTTGTGTCTGTACATGATTCAGGGAGCTTATATTAGCATAATATTATTATCATTGATTATCATATGGTCTGCACCAATGCTTATGCACATTATATCATCATATCCACGCATATTAATATCACACTGAAGCATGCATATTGTACATGCATGCTTGAAGCATAATTTAGAGATTTGCACATGCATCGATATGCTCAATGAACATGTGCTCATGGGTGCCCATGCATTCACTCACAGATACACACTCACACACACACACACACACACACACACACACACACACACACACACACACACATGTATCTTTTCAGGCTTTCATGATACCTGAAGAATATCATGATTTCTTTTCCACATCTCTGTTTATAAAAACTACAATAACAACATCCAGATATCTTACGTACTTTTATTTGATGAAAAAAATGCTTTGGCAATTCTACAGTCTGATCACTCTTGACGGAATACTGTATGATGTGCTTGTTCATTGAAAGTGAACTCAGGTATGTGCAGTCTCAAATGCATCTTTAGAATAGAATAGAATATGTCTTTATTACCTATTGTACCGGGGTCACAAAGAATATTAGGGGGGATAGTACATAACAAGGTACGAACATAAATCAAAAATCATACATAAACACAGATACAGTAGAAATTAGGATACATACAAGTGCATATCATTGAATATAGAAACTTGTGCGTACTCACACATGCACGCACACACACACACACACACACACACACATGCGCACGCGCACACACATGCGCCGTGCGCATACACACACACACACACACACACACACACATGCTCTCTCTGGAATGAATGAATGATAAGTACTGTGTTGGTTGTTGTGCTTGGTATTTATTATTTTGTTGGTTTTTTGTCAGATTCTGTAACCCTGTGTTTTGGGGTTGGTTTTTTTTAATCAGAATTTGTAAAATACAATTGAAATTTAAAGTCATCATGAAGTTTTGTGTGTGTGTGAGAGAGAGGGGGGGGGGGAGAGAGAGAGGGTTCATATACTGCATACATACATACATACATCGTATAAAGCACATCTTTTCTGAAATAAACTGTCTCATTCTTTGAATGTCAGGCTTTCTTGAGAAACTCAACATTTGTGAGATGGTCGCTTCAGTGGATCCCCAAGAGATCTTCAACTTTGTGTGGCGTGGAGAGGCAGCGTTGATGGAATCTCTCCAGGAGGTGAATGTGACTGCAGTAGGTGACCCGTGACTTGGAACCGTAAAAGAGGAAGGGGTAGATCATGTAAAATAAAAAATTTAAAAAAAATTAAAATTAAAAAAAAAGAATTAAAGAATGAAATCAGCATTGGACTAACAGTCAAATGCAAGGCAGAGCAGATATGCAACCTGTGAAGGAAGCAAACATATTGTACAAAGGGGACTTAATCAATAAATCAGACTTGGTATCGTTTCTCTCTCTCTCTCTCTCTCTCTCTCTCTCTCTGTCTGTCTGTCTCATGTACATACACACAAACACAAGCAAGCAAGTACGTGCGTGGACACACACACACACACACACACAGTCAGATGCCCCAGAAACGTGTGTAAACAAAAGTCTATGCACATTTATCTTGAAACGTTCTGCGTGAATGACTCACTAGTGACTGTGCATTCGTCATCGTCATCGTCTCTACTGACAGACTGTTCAGGCTGGCTGCTTTATTACGTACACATCTCCTCTATTATTATTCCCCCCATGCCTCAACATCCTTTGCTCAAATATCTGGGTCACCTACATAATTATTATTGTATGACATTTAAGTCACAAGCACAGTATTGTGTGTGCGAAATGTGTGCTGCTGCCTCAGTGGAGGGCTCACAGCTTCAAATTCTGGCCCATGGCCCATGTTTCCATCATAAACAATGATGATTTACTACTAATAATAATGATTCATTACTTTTCTATGGCGCGATATCCAGTACTAATGCTGCTCAAAGCGCCTTACATCATTGAGCCAGATAAGAACACAACATAAAACATTACAACAGCTCAATCCAGTGCGTTCACAGAATGAATGAAAAAGCATGATCCACCAAACAATAAAAATATCAAGTAAATAATGCTTGGATTAAAAAGCAATACACTCCTTTAAAACACACATTTTTTAGACACACACATACATGCGCGCGCACACTCACACTCGCACACACACACGCACATACACACACACATGCACACGTGCGTGCGCGCCCAGACACATTAAATGTATCAACTGCACTAAAACTAATAACAAAGCACAAACGTGCATTCTGACACACACACACTCACTCACTTTCGCACTCACTCAGTCATGCACATACCCACTTACTCCCACACTTCGGCACATGCGCACGCATACACACACTGACATGCACACACACACACACACACACACACACACATGCATGCGCATGTGAAAGAAAGGGATATATAATCACAACTACAGCAGGTTTACAGTTGCTTCACACTTGCTCAATTTTACTCATAGTGTATGATAATAATAATATAAAAGGTAAATAGATTGTAGCCAAGCGCTCAGCTGGATACAATTAACTGTAGTTCAACTTACAGCACATACCGAAGTGACGGTATCCAACCATTGACATGCTGAGGTAACTCGTGTGGTGTAACGTTATTCATAATCGAATTTGAAAAGAAAGCTGTTCAGCATTCAGAGTTCGGCCAATCAGTCTTCACAAAGTGTTGTTTTTGTCCACACGCTCATTTGTCACACACACAGCTGCCTAACATTCTGATGCACTGTCTTCTTATCTTCTCATCTTCTTTTCTTCTCTCCTTATAACTATCGTAAATAAAACAATAGAAAAACCCTTTGTGACTAGCCTCTATATGTCCTTGGCCTGTGTGAAGGAGCTTTCTGTCCTTCACTATCTATCCTGTAAATTCAGAAATAGTAATTCTTTTGCAACCCCTTTATAATGTACCACTCGGTTCACGGCACGGTTACATAAGTAAATAAATAAATCATCATTATTCTGATTGAGAAAAAAATATCAGTGGTAACATCTATCGCTCTTTTGTCCTTCCGTGCAGTCCTACATTGCTGGAACAGACAACCCACATGCGATTTCGTAACTCTTGGACTTGAACATTATTTTAGGGCTTCTTTCATTTTATAGCTTGACTATCTCGTTGCAGTTACTAACAACTGCATGTCCAGAGTGTCAGTTGTTAATGAAGCTGAATGTTAGTCTGTATATCGATCTGCCTTCCGTGTTTCATCAGTCGACTTAGCTAACTTAGCTGTGTCTCAGTCTCCAGAACCCATCTCTCTCATTCTCCAAGTTTTTCACAGTGTTTCATTGAAATTAGTCTCTCTCCATGTGCACGCATGAACATCAACTGACCTGGACTCAATGGATTACTTTGTCAGATTCAGCTAGTGCATTGCTCACTGACCGAGTAAGTCCATCAGAAAATCAATTGCACTTCAGCGTCTACTGAGTCTTTTGGTGATTGATGAGGCGACTAAACCGGTCCTGTGTACAGCACGTACTTGGCGCACTGAAAAAGAACTTGACCCCAGCGATATAAATCCACAGACTTGAAAAGATGATGCGAAACTCGTATTCGATGAAAAAAAATGTCATCCACCCAAAAACACGAAATCTAGCCACCAGTTTTTATTCAGTGAAACCATGGCATCAGAACAATAAAATTGCAATTGAATTTGTGCCGAAAAGAATGAGATAAGTGATTTTGAATACGGCCCGGTTTTTACTGATTAGACTACCGGGAAGAAATGAGAAACAAATAGAACTGAAAGCACATATATGGTGAACAACATTTTAAAGTCCAGATGCAGTGGCAAGGAAGCCATTAATGCTCAACTGACTTAAGTAATGGGCCTGGTGATGGAGAATCTCATCAGAATACTGCCTCACTGAGTCGCGAAATCATGCGAAAATTAAAATTTCGATTACTCTTTCGAAAGAAAAGTTTCGCAACGAAGTTCGAGCGAAATGTGGGTGAATGGCTTTGGCTTTGTTGGAGGGAGGAGGTGAACTGCCTGAACCCCCCCCCTCCCCCGCCCCCTCCCCACCCCACACCCCTAGCAGTTCCAATAACGACACTGTTTCAGAAATCAATGGAAGAAGGAAAGCTCCCACAGGAATGGAAAGAAGCATTTGTGACTCCAATTTTTTAGAAGGGAAGTAAGATCGTAGCAAATAACAACAGACCAGTGAGTCTCACATGCATTCTCTGTAAAGTCCTTGAGACATTGGTAAGGGACCAGCTCATAGACCATCTCGAGGCCAACAACCTGATCAACGTTGAACAACATGGTTTTGTTCAGGGACGCTCATGTGCTACGCAATGGTTGGACGTATTGGATAGCTGGACAAGAACCCTAGATAGAGGTGGTTCCATTGATGCTATCTATATCAGTTGATTACCAGAAAGCGTTTGACAGCGTTCCGCATCGCAGACTTGTTTCTAAGATCCACGCACATGGAGTGTCAGGCAGGGTATTACTCTGGATCCAGGACTTTCTGTCTCAAAAGAAGCAGAAGGTGGTTGAGAATGGAACAACATCACAGCAGGCAGACGTCACAAGCGGTATCCCACAAGGTAGTGTTCTAGGACCCCTGCTTTTCCTGTTGTACATTAATGACCTTCCTAGCAAAGTGAAGAGCAATGTGAAACTGTTTGCAGACGACACGAACTTGTTCACACAGAGCCACGGTGACTAGGTTGGGGCTTCACAAGTCCTCCAAGATGACCTAGACAACTTACAGCAGTGGTCTAGAGAGTGGCTCCTCCACTTCCATCCAGAAAAATGCAATGCAGTGAAGCCAGGAAACTGCAAATCGGAAGCGATTTACTACATGAAAGGGAAAACTAACATTGGGGAGGAATACAACCTGGCACTTGCTGAGAGTGACGTGGTGAAAGACCTGGGAGTGTACATTGACAACAAGCTGGATTTTAAGACGCATGTGGCAACAGTTACTGCAGAGGCTAACAAGATGGTTGGTATAATCAGGCGTTCTTTCGACTCAGTACCTCTCTGAAGACCTGTTTGTTAAATTGTTCAAATCCCTGCGGGTAGTAAGACCCATTTTGGAATATGGCCGGACTTTCGGTCTGGAACCCGCAGTCAAAAACATTGTGCAGAGAGGTGGAAGACGTCCAGCGATCAGTGGTCAACGAAACTGACTGGTCATTTGAAGAACAAGCCTTATCATGAACGACTCGCTTTCCTTTAGCTACCCAGTCTAGAACACAGGAGGCAGCGGGGAGATATGACTGATTGCTGTAAATACATACATGGGATCTACAAGACCTCAAATCCCGAAAAATCACCTGCACTGTAAGTATAGGGACAGAAGAGGTAATATTCTAATGTTAAACAAATCACATTATAGACTGAAAGTGCGCAGTTCCTTCTTTACTGAGCGGGTCGTTAATAAATGGAACGGTTTGCCAGACAGTGTTGTGACTGCCCCAACCATGTCATCTTTCAAGACAAGGTTAGAAGCTCATTGGGCCAACTCTCCAAGTATTTAATGATCCAGTATGCTATCATTAGGCTACGCATGCTGGTATACCGTATCTAACTGAATTGACGACGAAAAGGCCTTCACAGGCCTCAAACGTCTGATTACAGTTCCAGTTCAAGTAATACCGTAAAAAGGTTGGCAATGGTGAATTTCAGTTTCCGCATTTTGGTGCGAATTTCGATTCGGCTTCAGTTTCTGGCCAGTCTACTATCATAGTGGAATTTCAGCTTTAGTACGTGTTGTCCTCTCAGTGGCAAAATTCTGTTAGTTGCTGAAGAAATCCACTTTGATATCTTGGTACACAAATTTGAATGTATGCACTACAATGAACAAACGGAAACTGCCTCTCAGTTGTGCGAAGATCTACCTGTTTTTACGAGGCGCGGCATCTCCGCACGGCCCGAATTTCTCTCTCAGTGGTCTCTCTCAGTTTCTTCGATCTATAGTTATAAATCTGGCTGACTCTCTCTCTCTCTCCCAGTCAGACGGTCTGCCGGCCGGCCGTGAATGCCGAACAAAATTAAGGTTGCACATCAGTATTTTGTTATAGTATATTCTGCCGTTGTTCCGTCTTTACTAAGAACTTACACTGGATACACACATTGGGCTTTAAGAAGGTACCACTGATTTTTAAAATGAAACATGCATATTAGACCAGACTAATAATATATCTTAGTCAGGGTCACAATCAAGGAGTTTTGGAATCAGTCACGTCGAATCAGTCTTGTTTCTCCATGAACCCTTTATCAGCCTTGAATGAAATTCACTTGTCAGTCGATCGCCGGCCACACCGGTGCAGACGTGTTGAAATAAAGAGATCCCGGCGCTTCCAGTGTTTAAAAGACTCGGATAAAAAACCCGCCCGAATCAGTATAACACTGAGTATCAATTAAAAAAAAATGTTCAAGTTGAACGTGATAGGCTGTCCACAAGTTAGTCAGTTCAAACAGCATATGATTGGCTTGATTTGCCGAACCAAACCGATGAAACCATTCATATGCGAAAAAACAAAAAACAAAACAAAAACAAAACAAAACAAAACACAACGACATAAAAACTTTGCAGACACAATAATGTATATATACTCATTAGATATCTTCCACCAAAGCCCCTGAGGTCAAAACCGTGAGTGTATATGTCTGCATATATATATATATATATATAGAGAGAGAGAGAGAGAGAGAGAGGGAGAGAGAGAGAGATGTCTGCCCACATGCATCGAGCTCGAGATGGTTTGGACAAACGTTTAGTCTTTATTCAGTGATATAAAACCCATTTTGGTTTTACTCTTTGGTTTTATATCATTTTTGCTTGATAAATCAATCGGAATTGTAAATTCTTGCATTGGAAAAGCGATTTCCTTCAACTGAGGCAGTTTTTCGCGGTGAAAATAACCCCGTGTGCAGAAAATAAAAATGACATTTCCTTGGCAATAACAATGGAGGTCAATCGTTTCACTGTTTTACATATTTTTCTAAAATGAATCAGCGTATCTTTCAATGATATAGAATGTGTCTTGGTTTGGTTAATATTATAATAAAAGAAGAGATGTAATGCACAATAGGATTGAATTGAACGTGACATTGACTGAAGATCATTCAGGTCAAATTACATTTTGATATTGCCGAATGTAGGTTTTTGGATTCAAATAAAAGAAAAAAAGAAGGGCTCTTTTGGCCATGCATCATCAACATCATCGTGAGCATTCTTCTTCTTATTATTATTATCATATATATATATATATATATATATGTGTGTGTGTGTGTGTGTGTGTGTGTGTGTGTATACATATATATATATATATATATATATATATATATATCTATTATCATTATTTTTTTTTCTTTTCTATTATTGAAAATAGACACACAAAAAACCAAAAACTTGATTGCACAGACCGTCAGTGCATATTGAGGTCATCAAGTGTAAACTTGAAAAGTTTGAAAATGAGGTCACACATGTTCGTGCAATTAATCCCTGCAATATATGCAAACATAAAATCAATACACGTGAAACCTCATTAATTAGCCCCACTGTTCCCCTGCATCTTTGATTACTGTTAAAACAACACGTGTGTAAAGTCTGTTTTGCTAATGAGATGTGAATATATCATTGTCCAATGAAATCGCAGCCTCAAGGACAAGGTCATGCCAGCTGACTCAAGTCTGTTTTCCCGACTGAAAACAGACAGAAAACTTCATCTGAACTGGAAAGGTCTGATCCAAACCGGTACTGTATAGTTTGAACTACAAATAACTTAGGATTAAACGTATCATCTGATAGTGTGAAATTTTGATTTATGCGGCGATTTTATGATATTTTTGTAAATTCTTTACGCGATCAAACTAACGGAAGCCATCTTGGAACGGAAACTAGAAATCGAGTTGTGACGAAAACACTGGGCAGCATGTGAGTGCGAACTGTGAGATCACATCGTTACCATTGTATCGGGATCTGTCACTGAAGTTCCTGATGTCCTCAAGGAAGTGGTAGTTGTTCATTTCGAACATAAATGAAAAGAGATAATCGATTATTCTGATAATTTCGTTCAGATTTCAGGTTTATTCAGTTTGCAGTTGGGAAACAAGTTAAACAAATCCCTGGTCATCAGGCTTTTGGCACGATTGTAATGTTTTGAACTTTGAAGAAAGTTTTTAAATATATTGACATTCACAGTTGATGATTATACGAAATCATCAATTTTTTAAAAGCCAAACTCGTTTTTTGCCAAAATTTCATTAATATGATTTCACTTTTTAAGTACTGTAAATCAAAAGAGATCGACTGATCTAAGCTCTGTTAACATTGGTTAGAGAAACTGACACAGGACACTTGAATTATTTATTATCACCGCCTAGAAATCTTTTGACAAGGGGCAGCAACATAAAGTTATATATTTTGACATTATCAGAAAGAAAAACAAAACAAAACAAAATTCTCTCAACCACTGAATGTATTTTCAACCAATCATTGATACCAGTTGATACTAATAAAAAAAAAAAAAAACAACCTTTGTGTCATGCAGTGAGATAGGGACCCACACCATTTCTCTCTCAAACTTGATCAACACCTGCTCCAGGTCTTGAAAGTTTGTGAATTTTCAGCATTTTGTGTGTGTGAAAATTTGTGGATTTTGACTAATCAGCTAAGCAAAAACTGATAAAAGCACACATGCTGTTCTTGTAATGAGGTAGTTTTGTCTTTTCATGATTATATTTTACTACTACTACCATGATATCTGTTACTCTATCATTCAAATTAAGAATGTTAAAGGTGTCATGCACCAGCAGAAGATGATAAGGTTTGTGATAAAGATCAGAACATAACAAATATTTATAATGATAATGATAACACGACATAACTTTTCTATGGCTCAATATCCAGTACCAATGCTGCTTATACTATGTAGTGCCTTACATCATCCAGTTAGTATTTATATGACTCAAAAACATCATAACAGCTCTTTGATAACAGAGAATATCCAATACATTTACAAATGAAAATCAAGCACATTTCAAGATCCATCAAACAAAAAAGAGTTATTAAGTAACTAAGGCTTAGATTGGAATGAAATATATTTTGTAACACACATGCATGCATGCACACACAGCTGTCCCTCTTTGTCTCTCTCTATCTCTCTTTCTGTGTGTGTGTGTGTGTGTGTGTGTGTGTGTGTCTCATTCTCTAGCATACATACATTGAATATTAACTGCACGAAAACTGGGTTACATAAGCATTAAGGTATTTCTGGCATAAAATTATGTTTGGCTAACAAACTTTGGACTATCCATTGTGCTGAGTACAGCAATGTCTGCAGAACAGGTAAAGAATTACAAAATAGGGGGACTTGAGCCTACGCATTTGGAATTAGTTCTTGGGACTTTAGGCATCTTTTCAGAACTGGATCTAAACATTCTGCATGGTTCATTCATTTCTAATACAGAGGAAAGATACAAGGGAAGAGATTTGTCAAAAGGTCAAAAGGCAAGAGAATGAGACTGTATAAGAAGCCAGTGTAACTGATGCAGAAGAGGTGTGGCATGATCATCTACATATTATACATATATACTCTATTTATCAACCGTGAACCAATTCAAACAATAACACAGTTGATGGTGTTTTGACCATGTATTTCTGAGAAGTTTGTATGTGTGTGAATAATGTTTTTTTCTGAAACCTATTTTGCAGGTTACACTGAAGAAGCGGGAGGTTGTCATTTAACACAATACCTTGGAAAGAAAAATCCACTAGGAAACCCTTGGATTAAAAACAGTTCCAAAGGTTTCCAAAAGTAATAAGGTCAAAAGAAGAAGTGCTGACTACGAACAGAAAGAAATGATACATTTAGCATTGAACTTGAGCCTGTGATGCTTCATTTATTGAAAAGAGCGTTGAAATACACATACTATTCCGTGACCGCTGGTGCAGACGCCAGCAGGGGTGAGGCTTCATTTATTTCAAAGAGCAATGCACAGGAAGCTGTAACGTTTGAAATGAATGAAGGCTGAGGATGGATAGTGATGATGGGGGTCCCTTCTCCTTGACGCCGTCGCTGACGGAGGGAGGGAGCTATGGGGCGGGAAACAGCACCAGTGTGGCCAGTCAGTACCACGTCTGGGCGGCTGCAGCAGCCACCTCCACAAGCCTCAGCAGCAACACCACCACCACCCTCCCCACCCACTTCTCCCCTGTCTCCCCGACAGGCCATGGCCTCTATAACGACCACCTCACCCTCCCCCACCCCACCCAGTCGGCCGTCGACGCTCTGTCCATGCGGCTCAGCCAAGGGGATTACCACTCCACAGCCACGGACCGGCTGAGTCAAGGGGACGCATACCATGCGACAGTCGGTGCGGAGAACGGCGGCAGACACCCCGGCAACCAGTCGGATTACCATGACCACCTGGTCACCCAGGAGCGCCACCTGGGTTTGGAGTCTTACCACCACATTTCCTCTTCCTCCTCCTCCTCCTCCTCCACCCAGCAGCAGGATCGGTTAGCTTCTGCAGACTACCACACTGGCCAGACCGCCGAGAGGCTGGCTCAGAACGACTACCACTCTGCTCAGCAGTCCAGTCGCCTGTCCCGTGGTGACTACCATTCAGGTCAGTCCGCCGACCGTTTGGTGCAGAACGACTACCATGCAACCCAGCAGTCAGATCGGCTTGGGCAGGGGGACTACCACTCCGCGCAGCAGTCGGACCGCCTGGGTCAGCAGGAATACCACGTGGCCTCGCAGTCTGACCGCCTGGGTCAGTTGGACTACTCAGGGGCGACTGCAGGAGAGCGACTGCAGGGCAGTCTGACCAAGCAGGACTACCACGCTCTCGGGGGCGACCAGCTTGGTCAGCATGCCGGCTCCTATCACTCGGGTCAGGGCACGCAGCAGACCAGCGCCTTTCATTCCGGCCAGGCTGCTGACAGGTCTCTGGCAGCACAGGCAGATTACCACTCGGCACAGGTGAACCCTTTTGTTTGTGGCTGGTAGTGGTGGTAGTTATGGTTGTAGGGGTACAGGTTGATTATAACGATGATAATGATAATAATAAGATTTATTATAATTACTATTAGTATTTGTAATATTCCTATTATTCCTATCATTAGTAATATTGGTATTATTATTGTTTGCAGTAGTAGGAACAATAGTAGCACAAGTTACTGTATATAGAGCATTTAATCAGAAAGTGACAATAGAAAAGAGTGGTTGTGTAGGTGATAGTTATTGTATTGTTTTTCTTTTTTGTCGCAAAGATTTCTGTGTGTGAAATTTGGGCTCTCTTGACAGGTAGAGCACGTCATTACACTGAGAGCACCACCCATTTTTTAATTATTTTTTTCTGCCTACAATCTGTTTTCCTGTTAAAGTGGATATTTCTACATAAATTTACCAGGAATAACCCTTTTGTTGCAGTGGGTTCTTTTATGTGTGCTAAGTGTATGCTGCACACAGGACCATGCTTTATCGTTTCATCCGAATGGCTTGCATCCAGACCACCACTCAGATGATTTACGCTGGAATTGTTGTTATTGTTTTGGTCACTTACAAATAATCCAGAACTACTTTTTAAAAATCCTTGTTCCTCAGCCTGTTCTGTATTGACAGCCTAACAAAGTTGAAGGGGTGTGACTCCACATTAACTTCCCTTTTATTTGTATATGACCAGTTTTACCCAACTGCTTGGGTAGTTATGCTTTCTTTTTTTTTTTTTTGAGGCATGCATACAAGTTGTTTCATGTTCTCATAATCCACAGATGGAACAGAGATGAAAAATCTATAGCTCCCCAATGTAACATTATTAACAATAATGCAATAAAACATTACATTGTCATTTTTTTCTCCATAATTACTCTGTTGGATTAAGTGGTTATCACATCTGAGCCTTAAAGGCTTTGATTCTCTTGTTTAACTTTGGCGTTGTTTGTAATTGTATTGCCTTTTCAGGTTGACCTGGATGCGGTGAGCATGCACACAGATTTTGACCGTCGACACCTGGATGTGAGTCTGCTACCCAAGGACTTGGTGGACAGCGGGCAGCGAGGGTCTGCCATGGATTACCTCACCTCACAGACTTCCAGGTAGGTTATACTGTGTACTGACTGTGCAATGACATTTGTGTTTAGGTTGGACTTGAAAGCAGACGTTCAGTCGACCTTCTGTAGGTATCGCATTTTGGATTCTGTATGCCTTCTTGTTTTTCATGTGGCAAATTGGCCCACTTTTGTATTTTGTTAGTATGTTCCTTTACTGCTTGAGATGAAAGATCCATTATTTTCCATTTGGGTAGTGTCCTTTCATGTATTTCATGGGTCTCAGCACACCCATTCATAGAAAATGGGTCTTTTTCAGCACACCTGTACATAGAAAATGGGTTATTTTCAGCCCACATAGCAAGGTGGAGGGAAAAAAATTGCCTCTTTTTATGTATACAGTCAGTTTTCTTTTTTTTCTTGGCAAATACAGACATGAACATATCATCCTTCGGCAAGTTGAAATGATTTATGCTAAAACCTTCCTTCTCTGTTACTAGAGTAGGTGTTAGTGTTTTCACAGTCATCCAGAAATGTACCTCATCATGTGATTTTAAGTTGATGATGAGCCAGCTACTTGTGGAGATGTGGTTTATGTTGGGACTGAGGACTGGGAGGGTGCGGGTTAAGGTATTTGTATTTGTATTTCTTTTTATGACAACAGTTTTCTCTGTGTGAAATTCGGGCTGCTCTTCCCAGGGAGAGGGCATCGCTACACTACAACGCCACCCATTTTTTTGTATTTCTTCCTGCGTGCAGTTTTATTTGTTTTTCCTATCAAAGTGGATTTTTCTAATACAGAATTTTGTCAGGAACAACCCTTTTGCTGCCGTGGGTTCTTTTACGTGCGCTAAGTGCATGCTTGACACAGGACCTCGGTTTATCATCTCATCCAAATGACTGGTACCATCAAAGGTGCTTTTTTTCCAGCCCACGGTTGGCTTCTACCCAGAGTTGAGTGTGCTGAGGACTCAAATGTGGAGACAGGCACCACTCAGTCCAGGATCATCCACTTCAGCTTCTATGGTCAAAATTCCTGACCAACACTGCAGGTGTGTAAATCTTTAAAGTCGAAGATCTGGTTGATGCTGGGATATATTCTAAAAGGCAGGGTGGAGTCCAGCCTCCTCTCAAATGTAAAATGGACCTCCCTCCGTAACAGCATCATCATGGTCCTCATCTTCATTCATTATCAGTACAGAAAAAAAAAAAAAAAATTGTGGTGATGGTGAGGAAAAGTTGTCCTCTGCTTGTTTGTGTGCGTAGCAGGGACACACTGGTAGGCCTGCATCCTGACATAGTGGGCCTGCAGCGGGAGATTGACCTGAGTGTGGGGCAGACCATCTCCCTGCCTCAGCGCTCCGCTCCAGGCGATCTGGCCTCCACTTCCTACGCCCTTGACCCTGCCACCTTGCCTCGTGACCTTAGTCCTTATAACCAGCGGGACCTTGACCGTGCTATGGTATGATGTGTTTATTTATGTGTGTGTGTGTGTGTATTGCACATGCTTGCATGAAGACGCGCGCGTTTCCTTTTTTTACTTTTCTTTTGTGCGTGTGTGTGTGTCGTGTGTGCATGTGTGCCAGCATACAGGACAGAGAGGCTGCAGAAGTTGATTCCAAAGAAAGGGGGCTTGGTATGAAAAACTGCGTTGGCCATACGTTTTGGTTTGAGCAGGGGGGATCCTAAGCATGCGGGTGTCAGAAGAAGAGCGGAGTTGGCATGAGGGTATGTAAGGATGAATGGGATCAGAAAGATAGTGTGGACCAGAAGCCTTAATGGACTTGAAACAAAGAAAGATGACTCTATAAATAATCATTTCTTGTATGGGGAGCCAGTGTAAAGCATGAAGGAGAGGAGAGACGTGATCAAATTTAGAGGAACGAAAGACAAGACGAGCTGAAGCCTTGTGATGAGGTAGCTGGGAATTTTGCCTCAACATTATCAGTTACATAACGGACATACCCACATCCATGATAGATTGTACTTTTTCTTGCATTCATGGGCTGCAGCTTGCACATTCGTTTATTTACCGTACAAGTGGGCTTTTGTGAGCATGACAATTTTAGTGTTTTTAGTAATTTTACCCAGCAGTTTAGGCATCAGTACTCTGTTTTTTTGGGTTGACATTGTACTGAAATTTGTTTTATTTCTAACAGAAAAAAACAATAATCATTGAGATACAGTAAATAGGAGTTAAATTATATGATAGTTTTGTAGATGTAAAATCAGCAGTGTTTGTCTTCACAAAGCTATTGGTCTCTGGTGTGATTGCGAGTGGGTAAAGTTATGTAGGTTTCATGGATGCACCAGACTTCCTAGGTACTTTTGTGTTTACCAAGCTTCAGATCTGCCGTGTGTTATGCACATAATTATCTTTTCAAAGCTGTCAGCCTATGATCTACCATGTGTCAGTGTGTATCTGTGTCTTTCCAAAGCTGTCAGCCTCTGATTTACCATGTGTCAATGTGTATATATATGTCTTTCCAAAGCTCTTGGCCTCTGATCTACTTTGTGTGTGTGTGTGTGTGCGTGTGTGTGTGTGTGTGTGTGTGTGTGTGTGTGTGTGTGTGTGTGTGTGTGTGTTTCCGCTGCTTAGTCCAAGCAGACAGCCCAATTAGACATTAGGTTGGATATACTCTATCCATGGTCAGCCATGACCGAAGGAGGCCTACTGTACTGTAGCCTCTGATCTACCATGTGTCATGTGTATATTTGTCTTTCCAAAGCTCTTAGCCTGAAATCTACCATGTGTTATGTGTACAGTTGTCTTTCCAAAGTTGTCAGCCTCAGATCTACCATGTGTCAAACTGTATATATTTGTCTCTCCAAAGCTGTCAGCATCTGATGTGGTTGCGGGCCAAGTAGTGGATGGGGGCACTCACAGCTCTGCCACCGGTGGTGTCGGCCTTCACCCCCAGGATCTGGCCGGGATCAACCTCACGGCTGCCTCGCGCGACCTCGTCGACCTCACAACACTGGCCAGGTCCGGAGCGGGGCGAGAGGATTTGGGACGTGTCCGCGATGCCATTCATCGGCCGCGGAATGAGATTCAGCGTGCCTTAGAACTGGAGGTGCTGGGGTCCCTAGACAGCAGCACGGCATCAGGTATACATAACTGTGAAGTGAGTGCCTATGGGTTTGAATCCACAGGTCAGGATTTTTACTCCCACCACCTCTAGACATTCAGTGGTGGTATGAGTGGTATTCTTCCAATGTGACGATAAGCTCATGTATTCTGTGTTAAATCCTGTTTCCAGCAGGCACTTAGTAGCGCGATCGCCCAATCGAGCTATATAATTATGTGACCTGGTTGAAGACATAATTGGACAGAAAACAAGAACACCAGAGAATCGACAGACAGAAAATACGAAAAAACTTATCCGCATGAAGAGCACAGGAACAGGAGTCATGATGGCTGCCAGAAAAAGAGGGCGCTAGTCAGGGGGGCAGAGGGGAGGTTACCTACTTCTGGGAGGTTATCGGCTGTAGCTACTTTCGTTTTCTCCGCATAGGCAGATAGTAGTTTGCACAGGACAGGAATGTCAGACCCCTGCCGGAGTTTGCATTAGTGGGTCACGGTAAGTATGTTACTTAAACGTAATTTTAGGTAGAAAATTTCCTTTCCAGCAGGCACCTAGTGCACGTAAAAACACTCACAGCAACAAAATGGTTGTTCCTGACAATGTTGTATAGAAAATTTCACATTGATTGTAAAATAAATACAGATAGACAAAAGAAACCTGAACATTTTGATCATGAGTTTTCTAGAAACTAAAACTAAAACTGAAATTTAATAACGCATTCTTTTCCAAGACCCACTGGTACAGACTGTATCTGAGGCTAGTTTAACAGTTTCCTAGAAACTGTAAACCGAAAATCATTGAAAGGGTGGTTTCATCAAATGAAATAAAAATTTTTGTTCGACACTGTTTTTCCCCTCAGTGGATCTGACGCTGAACGGAGGCAGCAGCACAAAGTCGTCATCTCGCACCTATCCCTCCGCATCACGCCTGGCGACCAGCGCAAAGCGACAGACTGTGGCGGCATCTCAGGCTGCCGATGTTCGCCTGCAGAATCCTCTGTCAGCTGTCACTGTCAACACCAGTGTGGGTGCCGGTATTAACTTTTTCCAGCTGCAGACGTCGCGGGATCCTCTGAACATCATGGCTATGGCCGATTCGTCTGTTGCTGGGGGATCATCTCGGCACAATGCCACTGACTTCGCTAGACAGCAGGTATGTGAAGTGATGGCCTAGAGGTAACGCGTCCGCCTAGGAAGCGAGAGAATCTGAGGGTGCTGGTTTGAATCACGGCTCAGCTGAAGATATTTTCTCCCCCTCCACTAGACCTTGAGTGGTGGTGTGGATGCTAGTCATTCGGATGAGACGATAAACCGAGGTCCTGTGTGCAGCATGCACTTAGCGCATGTAAAAAAAACCCATGGCAACAAAAGGGTTGTTCCTGGCAAAATTCTGTAGAAAAATCCACTTCCATAGGAAAAACAAATAAAACTGTACTCAGGAAAACAATACAAAAAAATGGGTGGCGCTGTTGTGTAGCAACAGGCTCTCCCTGGGGAGAGCAGCCCGAATTTCACACAGAGAAATCTGTTGTGATAAAAAGAAATACAAATAAAAAAAAATCTGTTTAACGTTCTGTAATCTGTCAAACTATGGATGTTTGTTTCCGTTTCTGTAGTTTTTGTCTCCATTGTGGTTATTGAATCTGCAGCTGTTTCTTTCATACATGTATATGCATGTTTGAGTGATTGTGTTTGTGCTCTGTGTGTGTGTGTGTGTGTGTGTGTGTGTGTGTGTGTGTGACAGACATGTCATTTTCAAGAGCTTTGAGATGTTTAAAAGTGCTACATATATTATTCTGATTATTTACTTTAAAAAAACTTAAGTGAAAAAAAAGCATGTATCAGATTGCTGTATTTTCTACAAAGCACTGGAAGGCTTAAAAACATGAAAAATTGTTTTTCCTTGACAGCAAAGGAATAACATGGTGTGCCAAAGATACAGAGACGTTTTGGCCAATCAGCGGTGGACATATATGACACAGAGTTAGCAAAGGCTGTTGTGTAGTCAGCTGGGACGCAACTTGTGCCAAATCAAACAAAGCTGATCTTGATACACAGTTTTATTTCAGTCTCCATTGATTTTTACCTTTGGTTTGTTTTGCCAGAAATTGATTTCTATCAGCATAAATTGCTTTTTTGACCTGTTTGGAGACATAATTTGATAACAATCAAGAACGCCAGAGAATCGACAGACAGGCAGAAAATACGAAAAAACTTAGCCGTATGAAGAGCACAGGAACAGGAGTCATGATGGCTGCCGGAAAAAGAGGGCGCTAGCCAGCGGGACAAAAGGGAGGTTACCTACTTCCGGGAGGTTATCGGCCGTAGTTTCATTTTCTCTGCATAGGCGGATAGTAGTTTGCACAGGACAGGAATGTCAGACCCCTGCCGGAGTCTGCACTAGTTGGGTCACGGTTAAGTATGTGTAATTAAACGTAATTTTAGATAGAAAATTTTCTTTTTGAAAAGGCGTTTGTTTTCACAAGTTTCTGATGTCTTTTAGGATGCATTAGCTTGATGGCTTCCAGTTTCAGTGGCAAGCCTGTTTTATGCTCAGTAACAGCTGTTTACCAAGGGATGTTTGGGTCACAGAGAGTAATAATAATAATTAAAAAAAATTCTAGTATGCACACTTCAAAAAGAAAGTATATGTGTATATAACTTGAAATTTTCTTAAGGCAGAATGAACACACTAACCAGTAATAAGATTATAACGATTTCACATGAGTTTAGTGGCTGTGATAGGAAAAAAATGGCAGTGCTTTCTGCATTTCATTGCTCTCCTCATCTTGCAGAGTTGTTAGATATTAATGATAATAATAATAATGGATACTTATATGGCACACTATCCAGAAATCTGCTCCAGGTGCTTTACAAAAACGCTTTTGTTAACATAAAACATTACATCAATGTTACAGACACACACACCAAAATGTGACTGCACACACACACACACACACACACACACACACACACACACACACACACTCTGCATACATAAATTTTAACATACATGTGTATCTAACAGCTACCCTAACACATACGCACACTTAGGCAGGCACAAACTTACATAAACACACGCACACACAATACACATTCATATACATGCATGTAGTTATGTACACATACATACGTATACACACATAGTCAAGCACAGCTAACGCAAAGGACGTGGACCTGCCACAGTTGAACCTATTGCTGAGGGAAAAGGTGAGTTTTGAGACGAGATTTAAAAGATGCGAGGGAATCAGAACGACGGAGGTTATCAGGGAGCCTTGTTCCACGTATTATTGTGAAGAAATTATAACTTTTCTCGTAAGGTGACTTCAGTGTTGGCAGCAGCATGTTGAAAAAACAAAACAACAAAAATAATTAAAAAAATTTTTTTTTTTAAAGATTCTTGCCTGTAGAGACAGAGTTCACTATCTTTTTTTTTTTTTTTTTTCTTTTTTTTTTTTTCTTTTTTTGTCTGTGAGCTGTCTGTGGTGGCGGATGCTTTGACCAGTTTTTGTCTGTTCCTGTGGTCTGTGCAAGCCGACAGAGATGAGTCGGCTGAGGCGAGAGCTGACCACGCCCTACACCGACCTTGGTGTGCATCACTCCATGCTGGCTACCGCTGCCCCTCTGCCTGTACCCGCCTTCAAGGTAGTCTGTGTGGGTGGGTGGGGGGGTGGGTTGTGTCTGTGTGTGTGGGTGTGTGTTTGTGTGTGGGTTGGTGAGTGTGCTTATGTGTGTGTGTGTGGGGAGAGGGTGGGGGGGGCGACGGGGGGTGGGGTGGGGTTAGTGCATGTGTGTATACATGAGTGTGTGTCTGTGTGTGTGTGTGTTTGTGTGTGTGGGGATGGGTGTAGATGTCTGTTTGTGTGTGTTTGTGTGTGTGTGTGTGCATGTGTGTGTGTATTTGTGTTTGTGTCTGTAGGGGTGTGGGGGTGTTAGTGTATTTGTGTGTGTGTGTGTGTGCATGTGTTTATGTGTGTATGTTTGTGTGTCTGTGGGTGTGCATGTGTGTTTGTGCACACGCGTGTGTGAGCATGCGTGTGTGTGTGTGTTTGTGTGAGTGTGTTCTTGTGTGTGTGTTTGTGCATGTGCGTGCATGTGTGTGTGCGTGTGTGTGTGTGCGTGTCTGTCTCTGCGGGTGTGTGTGTGTGTTTTTGTGTGCGCGCGCGCGCGTGTGTGTGTGTGTGTTTGTGTGTCAATGTTTGTGCAGGTGTGTGTGTGTATGTATGTGTGTTAAAGTGTGTGTTGTGTGAGTGTATTAGTATGTGTGTGTGTGTGTGTGTGCATGCACGTGTGAGTGTTGGGTGTGTGAATGTGTTGTGAGTGTGCCTGTGTGAAGAATGAGCCATACAGTGCAGAGATCCACAATAAAAATTAAAATACCAACTGGTCCTTATTCAGGTTTGGTGATTGACTGGGTTGTGAAAAGTTCAAAGGTCACTTCAAGTGCCAACCTCTTCTCTAACAACACACCCTTGATAAATCATTAAATGTCGTCTTAGATAAACTCCCTGCACTCTGCTCTGCTCCATCCCCCACCCCTCCTGTCAGCATATTTTGTGTCAGTATTTTGAAAGAGCAGAAGCAGTAAAGAGTGATTAAAAGATGTAATTGTCTATTAAACTGTAGCAAAAGATGTGCACGCATATACAAACACACACACACACAAACATGACGATGATGCGGATATTGACATTGTGCCTATCAGGTATCCTCAGTTAGAGACCAAGCTCTAAGCACCTTGAAGCGCTTTTCAAACATGGAGTCATTTACACAACAGGCTGCCTGCCTGGATAGAGCCAACTGACAGCTGCCTTTGGGTGCTTGTCATTCTCTTCCTGTGTCATTCAGTCAGGTTTCAGTCACAAACACACACACACACACACACACACACACACACACACACACACACACCACAAACACATACACATACACACACAGGTACAAACACACACACAGAGTGTGGAGTGATGGCCTAGAGGTAACGCGTCCGCCTAGGAAGCGAGAGAATCTGAGCGCACTGGTTCGAATCACTGCTCAGACACCGGTATTTTCTCCCCATCCACTAGACCTTGAGTGGTGGTCTGGACGCTAGTCATTCGGATGAGACGATAAACCGAGGTCCCGTGTGCAGCATGCACTTAGTGCACGTAAAAGAACCCACGGCAACAAAAGGGTTGTTCCTGGCAAAATTCTGTAGAAAAACCCACTGCGATAAGAAAAACAAATAAAACTGCACGCAGGAGAAAATACAAAAAAATGGGTGGCGCTGTAGTGTAGCGACGCTCTCTCCCTGGGGAGAGCAGCCCGAATTTCACACAGAGAAATCTGTTGTGATAAAGAGAAATACGAGTATGAACACACACACACACACAGAGGTATGTAACATGATCAGTAATCACCAGCTCAGTAAACCCAGTGATAATTATTTTTTCTGATAACTGTAGAATTGTATGAGTTGTTGTTTTTCCCAGGCTGTGCAGTCTGCATTATTATTATTTCTGTGTGAACACATTGTTGTGTGCAGAGTGCCGTGGACCAAGTGTTCAGCGCACACGGGGACCTGATTTGTAACGACACGTTGACGTCGTCACGAGAGAGGCTGTATGAGATGATGAAACAGCAGCAGTTTTGTGACGCTGTTCTGGGAACCTCTCTTCACTCCATCAAGGTACAAGATCCTTGCCATGTACTTGATCACATGATTTGTGTTGATGGCATTAAAAAAAAAAAAAAAAAAAAAAACGAAAAAAATCTGACTATGTCATGTGGCCAAAAGTTTTACATTTGTTGGCTGCAACTCCCATGTTCATTTATTTGTACAAGTGAGTTTTACATGGATGATGTTTTTACCCTGCCATGTAGGCAGCCATACTCCTTTTTTTCGGGGGCTGTGCATACCAGGTGTGTTCTTGTTTCCATAACTCACCAAACACTGACATAGATTACAGGAGCTGTAACCTGTGTATTTGATCTTCTGTGTGCATATACACAGGAAGGGGGTTTAGGCGCTTGCAGGTATACCCCTCTGTTGAATTGGGAATCGGGGAAATATCTCCCCCATAACTCACCAGCCACTGTGACTGGAATTCCGAGCCCAGGACTCCCAGATTGAAAGTTCAGTGCTTTTAGTTAACCTCTCTGCTGTTGCACTCATCATTAACTCTCTCCATACGAACGGCGAAAGAGACGACATTAACAGCGTTTCACCCCAGTTACCATCATCAAAATATTGCAAGCGGAAGGCTCTTATACTGAAGAGGTGAATGTTGACAAAGAATACCACAATTCTGACGACGGAAGCTAAAGGTTGGGTCATTCAGACACCCACTGGACATCCGAAAGGTATGTGTAGAGGAGAAGAGAGGACTAGCCGTACTGAGTGAGTTAAGAATCCAAAGTAACCAGCTTTTGTGAACAGACTATAAATAAGTAACAGAACCAACCAACCTTGGGGTAAGAAATAGACAAGGGCTGTAGTCAAAGCAGTTCTTTTCTCAGCCAATGCCTATAGACAATGATGAACTGTTGTCTTATTCCAGATGCTTAAAGCAGTTCTGTGTTCATCCAGTGCCTTTGTCCTGTCCCAGGTGCCCAAAGCATTCAGTCAATGCCTTTGTCTTGTCCCAGATGTTCAGCCAGTGCCTTTGTCCTGTCCCAGGTGTTCAGTCAATGCCTTTGTCCTGGCCCAGGTGCAAAAAGCGTTCAGTCAATGCCTTTGTCCTGTCCCAGGTGCACAAAGCATTCAGCCAATGCCTTTGTCCTGTCCCAGGTGCACAAAGCATTCTGCCAGTCCCTTTGTCTTGTTCCAGGTGTTCAACCAGTGCCTTTGTCCTGTTCCAGGTGCACAAAGCAGTCCTGTGTTCAGCCAGCGCCTACCTGTGCGGTGTGCTGAGCCAGACGTGCATGGGGAAGAGTGGGGGTCGAATCCTGACGGTGCAGTTCAAGGCCGACATCCCGGCCTCCTCCCTGTCGGCGTTCATCGACTACATTTACCAGGGCAGGATCAAACTGGTGGCCAAGAGCGTGCGCGACCTCAACATCATGGCTCGCTGTTTACACGTGAGTGTCATGAGAATGCCGCCCCTGAAAACAGAGTATGGCTGCCTACATGGCGAGATGAAAACTGGCTTATGTATGTATAAAGTTCAATTTTTTCCAAAATTTAGTGGGTGCGGCTTATATACCAGTGCGCTCAATAGACCGAACTTTATGGTACTCTGCTTTATGTTTTTCTCCCATATGGGTTGAAAAGATTGAATTCACCAAGGCAGAAATTAGTGTTTGTACATAGCATTGTGGGGAAAAAAATGGAAACAGTGGTGATGAAGCTGTCGGTTCTAGTATCAGTTTGTTGTCTTGACTGAATGATGTCAGTATCATGCTAAGCATCAAACGATCATTGTATCAGTCCACAGCTCAACAGATGGAGTTGTCACAGTCCACCAATGATAAATAAAGTGGTTGGTAGTGCATGTATGTTTTTGTTGATCTCTCACACTCTACCACACAGTGGAACAAGACAAGAGTAGTAATTTGGGCCCCAAACATAATTACATTTAAGTCCTCAACCCAGTAAATGTTAACTGATTTATATTAACGTTCACTTGCTCATTTACACAATAAATACTGCGGCAGTGTTACACAATACATAAGATTAGGTAAATTACTTTCTGTAGAGATTTCCTTTCACCACACTGTTGGAGTTCTCACAAATTATACCACAGGTTGGCCTCTAGGCCATCACAGGCCATTCCATGTAAAGCGTCGAGCGACCCTTAAATCAGTTCACTCACTCACTGCCCAACAGATGGAGTCACTGAAGAAGACGAGCGACGAGATGCTGGCGTCGATGGGAGCCACCAACGACGCGGACATCGCCATTCCGGAGCTGATCCTTCTGGAGACCCTTGTGGACAAACTGGACAAGGAGTGCACCGCCTCCCTCCCTCTGCCCGCCCCCTCCCCCCCACCTTCCTGCAGTGTGGGCGTGGCCACAGACCCCCCCGCCTTGTCCCCACCCACCCAGGTGGAGCAGTCATGCCAGACAGAAGAAGCGCCCTTCAAGGACTGTGGCTGTTCTGGCGCCAGGGACTGGCGGTCTGGGGGGAATGCGTTACGTCTGGGGGGCGTAGGTTCGCTGAGCCTGGCTGTGAACGGGGGATGCGTGGCTGGGGGAGAGGGTGGTGACTCGGAGAAGCCCCCGCTGTCCACTGAATCGAAGCACCACGCAGTGTCGGACACCCCTGGGGGGTGGTGCCCTTTTCGACAGCGGTGAAACCTCACCACAAGAAGCATCTAGCGTCGCAAGCCAGTCGCGTCAAGTCCGAGTCGGTGGTGGCTGTTTCCGTAGTGCCTTCATTACCAGCATCTTCTTTGTTGTTATCGTCGTCGTCATCGGCATCATCGTCGTTGTCTGTGGCCGTGACGTCCTTGACCTCCACCACCACCACCACCATCGCCACCACTGCTGACCCTATGCAAAAACTGAGCATTGACACGGAGGGGCGGGGTCAGGACAGTGGGGAGGCGCAGAGTCAAATCATGGTCAGTGGGTCAGCCACACCTGCCACTCCGGGCAGCAGCAAAGTGCCAGGCAAGGCCAGGAAGAGGGCAGCAGCACAGACCACCACCCCCTCCCCGTCCCCAGCTCTCCCCTCCACCTCCACCTCCTCCTCCTCCCAGCCTGTCCTGCCGGGTCAGACGGCTCGACCCGTGCTGCACTCCTATGGGACCAGAGCGGCCACACGCACCCCCACCAAAAACCTGGACCTGGGTTCCAATCCGCCACCCCTCAAACAAAGCGTGTGTCAAAAAGGTTCCGGCACTGTCAGCGAAGCGCCAGGAGTGAAAGACTCCGTGGGGGATGGCAGTGCAGAAGCGCAGATCCAAATGGCCAAACACAGGGGCCGCACCAAGAAAGGGAGGATAGCTGCCGCCCTGTCCGAGGCCCTCAAACAGTCCTCGCAGACTGATGAAGCGGCGAACATACCTGATCGGAAACAACTGGGAAACGCAGGCGAAGACGAGAAAAACACCCCGCCAGGTGCTCAGCTCCAGTCTGATCTGACTTGCCTGCCATCCTCTTTGGCCTCTGATACTTCCCCAACGTCGGCAGGTCAGTTTACAATGGCTGCCTCCACATCCACCACCCTCACCGAAGCCAAACGCTCGGCGCCAAGAGCGTACAGGAAACGTTTGATTCAGTCTGTGGTGACCGATCAGCTGCTGATGGCCAAGACAGAGACGCCGGAGGAGGACGGCAGAAGCAGAGACGCTGAGGGTCAGGGGTCGGGCGGTGGGGAGGCGAAGCATCAGAGACTGGAGGACATGGGAGTGCCGGAGAGCAAAGGGGTGGAGAGAGAGGGTGCGGGGGTGGGTGCTGAGCAGCTGAGGGAGACCCTTCACTCCCCGGTCACCACCAAACGCAAGAAGAAAGGCAAGACCAGGTGAGGGACTGTCAGCGAGTTGTTATTCTTTGTCTTGTTGAGATGCGGTGTGTCCGTTTTCTGCAATGTGTGTGTGTGTGTGTGTGTGTGTATGTTTACTTGCATGTGTGTATATATGAGAATTTTATATATGTATATTTAGAAAAAAAATTTGTTTTTTCTTTTTTTTTTTCTATTATTTATTTTTTAAACATCCACTCACACTTGCATGTTGATGTGTTTGTGTAGGTACGTGTATTACTATTAGTGATGCACTGTTACCTTATGGAAGTTTGAACAAAGTGATAGCAACCTGAAAGTTTATGATTCTTCCCAAGAAAGTGGTGTGGAGTCTAGCACAGTGAAAATGTACGCCATTACCAAAGTGAAACATACAGGGATCTCTTCATTGAAGTAGATTTTAGATACATATACTAAATTTGTGATGGCATTTTTTTTTTTTTTCAGGACCATCGGTGTACTGAAACATTGGATGTGTTTTATTTTGGAGACCAAACTAAGTCACGGCCCACTGTATTGGAAGAGAGGAATTTGTGGACGCAGTATAGTTATCAATGAAGGATTTTATTTTTTTTTTTTCTGCTGTCTGTTCTGTGAACCCTTCCCTACCACTCCTTAATTTCCAAGTGTGTTTTGCGAAGTTATTTTCATTGTAAAGGAGAGGTGGTTTTTCGGTACTTGTTTTTGTTTTGTTTTTTTGGGTTTTTTTTTTTTTACCTCCAACTGCTTAAACCTACTCTGTGTGTGTGTGTGTGTGTTCCTGCATCTTCACGCACACACAGGCGTATGTTGCTGAGCACCCCGAGCAGCAGCGGCGGGGTGAGGGTTCGAGCCCCGCCCAAGAAGCGCGCCAAGATGGAGCTGGAGCAGATGATGAGGGAGGAGATGGAGGAAGAGGAGGAGGAGGAGGAGATGGCAGCTGCGGCCAGCGCAGCCCTCAAACAGGAACGGATGGAGGGGGCGGAGGCCGGGCGGGCCGACCAGCACTGTGGCCAGCAACCCGCCTCCGGCTCTGTCGTCAGAATCAAGGTCAGGGTTTGACGTCTGGTTGCTTGGTTTAGTAATGGACTGTATTTTCCTTGTATTAGAAAGTGGATTGAATGAGCTTGGAGGTTCATGAAATCTGCATGCGTATGTACACACGGAGGGGGTTCAGGCACAAGCAGGTCTGCACATATGTTGGCCTGGGAGATCGGAAGAATCTCCATCCTTTACCTGAGATTGAGGTTTTGAAATGGATTTGTCATATTCATAACTCAGCTGGTCTCTTGGGTCCGACAGAATGATGAAAAGTGTATCAAACTTAGAAGATTAAAACATTGTTACACAATTCTTCTGTTCAGACTAAAGTCACTATGGAAATGTATAATTGGGGTTGACAACACATAGTAAGAAATTTCACCATTAATAACTTTAACTCAAGCATACTATTGAAATGACTAAGAACGTTTGTCCTGTCATTAAGAAATTTCACCATTAATAACTTTAACTCAAGCATACTATTCAAATGGATTTGTAATATTCATAACTCAGCTGGTCTCTTGGGTCCGACAGAATGATGAAAAGTGTATCAAACTTAGAAGATTAAAACATTGTTACACAATTCTTCTGTTCAGACTAAAGTCACTGTGGAAATGTATAATTGGGGTTGACAACACATAGTAAGAAATTTCACCATTAATAACTAACTCAAGCATACTATTGAAATGATTAAGAACGTTTGTCCTGTCAATAAGAAATTTCACCATCAATAACTTTCACTCGAGTGGTGGCCTAGAGGTGACGCGTCTGCCTAGGAAGCGAGAGAATCTGAGCACACTGGTTCGAATCACGGCTCAGCCTCTGATATTTTCTCCCCCTCCACTAGACCTTGAGTGGTGGTCTGGGCGCTGGTCATTCAGATGAGACAATAAACCGACGTCCTGTGTGCAGCATGCACTTAGCGCATGTAAAAGAACCCACGGCAACAAAAGGGTTGTTCCTGGCAAAATTCTGAAGAAAAATCCACTTCCATAGGAAAAACAAATAAAACTGCACACAGGAAAAAGAAAAAAAAAAGGGTGGCGCTGTAGTATAGTAACGCGCTCTTCCTGGGGAGAGCAGCCCGAATTTCACACAGAGAAATCTGTTGTGATAAAAAGAAATACAAATACAAATAGTGTTCAAACGACAAAGACCCACGTTTGCCCCTGTCGCAGTCCCCAGCTTTCACCATTTGTCTCGGGTTGCAGATGCCCTCCACCAAGCCGGGCAAGAAGCCGCGGTGGATCAAGAAGGACCAGGTGACCCACCTGCTGATCGAGCTGAACCAGCGAGCGTCCAGTGTGGCGGAGGGGGGCTGCGTGTTTGTCTGCCTGCTGTGCAACAACCGGTTCCTGCTGCCCAAGCGCTGCCTGTCGCACGTCATGGCCACCCACAAGGTGCCCGAGTCAGAGGTCATGGAACAGATCGAGGTCCGGCGGCAGGATGGGGAGGGGGAGAGGTGTGCTGCTGAGGAGGGGGGTGGCTCCGTGCCAGGCGATCTGGTGAGGCACTGATATTGTGTAACCTGATTGTTGTTTGTTTAGTCGGTTACTTTTCTGTGTACTTGGGAGATGGACCCTCAGCGTGAGGCACTGATATTAGAGCCATATAATTATGTGACGTGGTTGAAGACATAATTTGACAAAAAACAAGAATGCCAGAGAATTGACAGACAGACAGAAAATACGAAAAAAAACCTTATCCGTATGAAGAGCACAGGAACAGGAGTCAAGATGGCTGCCAGAAAAAGAGGGCACTAGTCAGGGGTGCAAAGGGGAGGTTACCTACTTCCGGGAGGTTATCGGCCATAGCTACTTTCGTTTTCTCCGCATAGGCGTGTAGTAGTTTGCACAGGACAGGAATGTCAGACCCCTGCCGGAGTCTGCAGTAGTGGGTCACCGTAAGTATGTTACTTAAACGTAATTTTAGGAAGAAAATTTCCTTTTGGTGTCATATACTGTTCCATGTCAGACTGTTTGCTCTGCTTGGCCAAATTTCGTGCGGCTAACAGTGAAAAGACAACTCGTCTTGCCCGGTCCGCTCTTAACTAATCAAACGCCTCTAAAAGCTATAAGCGCTGAATCATTCCTTTGGCCAAGGCTCTCGACCCCTTCTTGTGAGGTTTATGCTCTGTCTCGTCTTATGCTTTTTTTGGCTATTAAGCGTGTTCATTTGGCCTTATTTTGCTGCATGTGGCTTGATTTTATTGTATTTTTACCTTTTGTGTACTTGATTCGACTCGAATCGTTCTTTTCTCTACCTCTCAGTCGATCCTGCCTTTCCTTTCTCTGTTGCGGATCGTATTTTCGCTGGGTGCCTAAGCGCTGTTACCATGCCTCGTATGTCAACCCACGATAGCAAGAATCATGATGCTGGGATCGAGACTCGGCAAGAGACTCTCCCAGGCCCTGATTTCTCCCGATAGGGACCGCGGTGATGCGTCTTCAGATGCAGTTCGCGGAGGCAATACTCGTACCATTACAATGGTCATGAAGAGGACCGGGGGGAATGGGGTACGAGCGTCACCTCCCAAGGTGTCTCAGCGTTGTGTAACCTGATTGTTGTTTGTTTAGTTGGTTACTTTTCTGCGTACTTGGGAGATGGGCCCTCCTGTCTGGTTGATGTGGTGAGGCGCCGAAATCTGTGGTCTTTACTTGTTGTGGGTGTTTTTATTTTTTTTTTTTTTTAATCACTTGTGTGTGTGTGTGCGCACTCGTTCACACACATGCATCTAATATCACTCAGTATGGAAAGGTGTGAAATTGAAGACCACTTCTAAACTCGCACACACATGTACACATACTACAGTCACTCAGAGTGGAAAGAAGTGAAATTTTTTAAGACTAATTTGACACTCTCACACACACATACACATACTGTAATCACTTAGAATCAAAAGATGTGAAATTGAAGACTGCCACTACACTCTCTCACACACATGTGTGCTGTAATTAAATCTATTAAAAAAAAAGGAGTTTACTTTAAAAACAATCAGAATATTTTATTGTTTTTAAGCAAGTTATTTTACATACAGTGTACTTGAGAGGTGGACGTTCCTGATTATCAGCTTGGTAGACTACTGCGTTTGTGTGCACATATGCTTGAAAAATATAGAAATGTAAGTATGTTGATGCCGTTTAAATGGCCATTCCAGAAGAACTTTATATATTAGAAATCTTTTTTTTTTCATATGTTAAGTCGACTTTATTATCTCTCAAGAGAAAATACCATGCAGTTGTGTTTCTCACAGTTCTAACAAGATGCATACTTAAAAGACATGTCCATGTGAAAGTACTGAGAGATTATTCAAGATTGCATTATATATTTTACAGTCATAACAACAGATGAATGAAAAAAATAAATAAACAGATAAATCAACCATTCAGCTAACCAGCCAACCAACCAAATTAATCAGTCAATTACCAATCAATCAGTCAGCCAATCAATGGACCAGTTGATAATGATGATAATCACAAACATAAAAACATACACTTAGAAGACTGTCACGGCTCGTGGCATTCATTTGTGTGCTTTGTTCGTGGGTTCGTCTCCCTTCCCCTCCTCTCCCTTTCCCCTCTCCCTTTCTTCCTTCTCTCTCCCCCTTTTTGCTCTATCGGCCCCTTGTGTGCTCAGTTCAGTTCGGAACTAATGCACGTGAATCTGTTGTGATGTGTGTCTGACATGTCCGTATTCCTTCTCGTTCTGAACTCTTGAGATGAGTTTGGAGTTAACGTCATTTTGAAGGAAGGGTTTTGCATTGCCTTTGGTGCCGAGCTTTGGAAGGAGAAGGGTCGCCGAGCCAGCAAGCGAGCTGTTGGGTGCCCTCTTGGACGGTTGTGGGGTTCGATTCCTGTGTGACCCCCTTCTTCCTCTGTGTGGGTCTGTGTTCTGTGTGTTTCTCCTGGGTCAGTGGTGTGCCTGATTCCTGGTGATAGGATTGGCCTCTGCAGTGGTCTTCGTTCCCCTTCTGCCCTGTTCACCCCAAATTCCCTCACGCCCCACTCCCTTTCCCAACCTCCATATTCCCAAGAACTTCCTTGTCCAGTGTATCCCGTCCTTTGATACTCTCCTCTCTTTAGCAGGCATGTGACTTCAGGCCTTGAGTGGGTTCATTAACACTGGTCATCCACAGATGGGTTTGACTTTGGTTCAAGTGAAATGACGTTGCATAGAACTGGTACTGCAGTTGCTTAAGCACACCTTGATAATTATATTGTTCATAAAAATGAAGGGGAATGGTGCTATAGTTAAGTGTATTAAATTTGTGTGTCTGGACCAGAGTTTTCAAAGCACAGCAACAGTAAAGAATTGAGCTGAACTTTCTATGTCTCTGTGTTTTGTGTTGTTGGGGTGTTAGTTAGTCTGGGAAGGTGCGGGGGTTCATGGGCAACCCCTTATGGGTTGTGACAGAGACATTTTCAACTTCTTCAGGTCTGTTACTTTTGGATGGAGTAGAGTATGGTTTAAGTATTGTATAAAACAAACATACACAAAAAAGACATGTACATCTTCTTCAGGTATGTTAACTTTGGTTGGAGTATTTGCATTTGTATTTGTATTTCTTTTTATCACAACAGATTTCTCTGTGTGAAATTCGGGCTGCTCTCCCCAGGGAGAGTGCGTCGCTACACTACAGCGCCACCCATTTTTTTTGTGTTTGTTCCTGCGTGCAGTTTTATTTGGTTTTCCTATCGAATAATATATTGTATGGTTTTAAGTATTGTACAACACAAATATACTCTTAAGAAGACATGTACATCTTCTTCAGGTCTGTTGACTTTGGATGGAGTAGTGTGTAGTTCTAGTATTGTGTGCGACCGAAATTTATGGCTGTTTGCCAGTGTGGAGTGAGGGGTAACAGAGAGACTTACTGCTGTGTGCAGGTGTGTGACATCTGCGGCTACCGAAGCCGGGAGAACACAACATACTACCTGCACTACCACAAGTACTTCAAGCATGGAGTGCCGCTGCCCAAGGGCTGGTCAGTCTACACCTGTGACCTGTGTGGCAAGGAACTGTTCACCAAGTTCCAGCTGAAGGTAACCCAGTAGAACAGATCCAAGCAAGGCAAATCAAAAATACTTGATTGATCCGCACGGAAATTAACTTCACAGGAACCTTGACTCATTGAGGCCAGCGCCCGAGCGTTTTCTGCGGCATCAGAATTTGTCTCATCGAAAATGGTTTTCGCAATCATTCATATGCATAAACGTTAAAAGAGAAAGCTAGTCAGGGATATAGAGGGGAGGTAACCTACTTCCGGGAGGTTATCGGCTGTAGCTACTTTAATTTTCTAAGCAAAGGTGGGTGGTAGTTTGCATAGGACAGGAATCTAGATTCCCTGCTGGAGTCTGCACTGGTGGGTCATGGTAAGTATGTTAGATAAAAGTAATTTTAGGAAAAAAATTTCCTTTCGCATTCATGCATCTGCATGAAAGCAAAAGGAAGGGAACTAACTCTACAGTATTTCTGGAAGTTTCCACATGTAATTAAGAGGAAAATCTGTGTTTTTTCTGCACCAGTATGGGCGTGGAAGCCTTCCGAGGGAATAAACTCCTCGGGGATGAATTTCACAAACAAAATGTGATCAGGCACTCCATAAAAAGAGATCAAAACTGGTCAATTAAAAATCCCTCTAATAGCTGTTGATAAACTAAAACAAGCTGCACACGCAAGCCCACATGTGCACACACACGCACACACACACACACACACACACACACACACACACACACACATACACACACACGAGTAAAGACAATGAATTATCAGAGAAAAGGCGGAAAAGGAAAGTTGAAAAATAAGGGAAAAGAAAAGAATGAGAAGGGGCAGAAGGATAAAGTTGAGAAACAAAGGAAAAGAATAGAATGTCTGTTACAATGTATGATTTTGTGTATTAACTATAATCTATTACTATGTTTTTGCTCAGGTTAGTTAAAAAAAATAAAAAATTCTTTGACAAAAAATTGACAGAATAGTCAACGCCAGATGCATGTCCTAGGTTTAGGTGCATGAATGTGACTGTGTCATTTTGCCTGATTTTCTTCCCTAGGTTTTGCTGTCTCTTTTTTTCTGGCATTTTTTCATTCCTGATAAAAAAAAAAGGTGCAACCCTGTTTGGTCGGCTGGACTAAAAGCAACATAGAAAGATAAAAATGAACAGTATTAATCAAATGAATTTGGTCAGTTCACAGATATCCTTTTGGCTCTGATTTTTTCTGTTAGTAGTATGTAGCATGTGACTGACAGAAACATTTGACATTTGAACTTTGATGATAAAGATGATAGCATGTGGTCTTATTTTCCAGGATCACAAGCGGACGCATTTGGAGAAGACCCCATTTGTGTGTGAGATTTGCGGTTCTGGATTCCAGAGTCGCAGTAATCTGCATAGTCATGTCTTCCACCGACACCGAGTGGAAAAAAAGCACTCCTGTGACAAGTGTGACCGCACTTTTAAAACCAGGTGTGGAGTGTGTTTTGTTCTGTATTTGTGTGTTTGGTATGAGTTCTGGATGTGTATCATCTAAAGCAGATAATTCTGTTTGATTAAAAGTAATCCCTTGCCATCCTTCTTGGATTAAAAAATGACCCCCACCCTATTTGACTCTGACCACTGTCCATCTGATGAACGAGAAGATACTGACCATGTGCTTCTGTGAAATTGTTTTTAGATTTTAGATTTTTTATTTATTTATTTTTTCTAGAGGCAGAGGTTGAGTAGTTTTAATCTGTGTATTGGCGTTGAATACGTTAAGAGTGGACATTGTCTTTTTTCTTTTTTCCCCCCAGATTTTCCAGGTCAGCATATGTTCACACCTGCCAGTGCATAAAATCCCATAGTCAGTAAGAACCCCCCCCAGCCCCCCAGCCACCACCCCCCAAAAAAAGTGTTTGTCGCATTTTGGGAACATGAGCTTACCCAGCATGTGCACCCCTTATGTAGCTTGACCTTTCTGCTGTGGAAGCCATCTAGTTTGACCCTTGCGGTCCTGCCGAAGAGGTAGTGTTGGATCCACATGTACATCTTGCTACGTACGCCAGCTTGGAGAAGTTTCAGGATGAGGCCCTCCTTCCACACTTTGTCAAACGCTCTCGACAGGTCAAAAAACACGGCCAGTGTCTTTTTCTTCCAGGTCAGCATATGTTCACACCTGCCAGTGCATAAAATCCCATAGTCAGTAAGAACCCCACCCCCACCCCCAGCCACCCCCCCCAAAAAAAGTGTTTGTCACATTTTGGGAACATGAGCATACCCAGCATGTGCACCCCTTAATATAACTGTCTAAATGTCTGGGTAAAAACATATGAGATCCTAGTGATGGGCAGGTTTGAACAAGGTGGTTGCTGTCCAAAAAGCAGTAAAAAGGGAGGTCTCTTTCAACCATTAAATGAACAGAGATGTACAGTTTCAGTTTCAGTAGCTCAAGGAGGCGTCACTGCGTTCGGACAAAACCATATACGCTACACCACATCTGCCAAGCAGATGCCTGACCAGCAGCGTAACCCAACGGGCTTAATCAGGCCTTGAGAAAAAAAGAAAGGTGAATAAATAATAGATAAGCTTACATAAATAAATAAATAAAGGTAGTGGTGGTAATAATAATAATAATAATAAATAAATAAATAAGACAACAATGATGATAAATAAGCAAATAAATGTAAAACATGAAGACATACATTCACACATACACCCACACATGCATAACAGATATGCACCAAACATGCAGTTTCACAGTTATGAAAACACAGTCAAATACATATAAACATACATGAGCTCCAACACACACACACACACACACACACACACACCACACCACACCACACACATTACCCTGCACCTCCTCTACCCCCCTCCTCCACACACTCATTTCTAGTCTACGTATCGCAGCTTCCACGGCGCGCACACACACACACACACACACACACACACACTCACAGAGATGAACACTTACTTGTACAAGCACACACACATACGTGATGTACAAAAGAGATGTACAAAACATGATGTCCATAAACGTGAGGGTATTGTAGACTTTGAAGCTTGCAGGTCCCTTGACAAAACAATGTCAAGCTTCAGAAGATACCTGTGGGTTTGTTCTGACTCGTGAGGGCGAGGAAGGGAGAATTAGTATTGTGCATCTTGTTTTGCGACAGTTGTCTGTGTTCTGAAACATCAGATAAATTATGGTATTGTGTAGTTCTGTATTGCCACTAGAGATTTCTCTGTGTGAAACTTCGGCAGCTCTGGGGTAGAAGAGGTCACCACAGTACAGCACCACCCTTAACTTTTTTTTTTCCTGTCTTCCTTTCTGGAACTGTATTTGTGTTGCTGTCATACTGGATTTTTCTACAGAATTTGCCAGGGACAACCCTTTGGTTGCTATGGGTTGTTTCATGTGCACTAAGTGTACGCTGTACATGTGACCTCAAGTCTATTGTCTCATCCAAAAGACTAGTGCCCAGACCACCACTCAGGTTCTAGTGGAGTGGGGGAGTAAAAAAAATCCCGGTCCTGGTGCATGAATCAAACCTGTGGACACTCGCTTCCTAGACTGATACGTAACCGCTTGGCCACCGCTCCACACATGTAGTTCTCTCTCTCTGACTGCAGGACACAGCTGTCAGTGCATGGTCGGACTCACACCGGGGTTCGACCCTTCAGCTGCCCGGAGTGCCCGTACCGCTCCACCACGCGGGGCAACATGCGGCTCCACCTGATCAACCGCCACAAGTTGTCCACCTCGGAAGCTAGTGACATCATGCGGGATATGAAGCCGGACTTTGACGTCTCCCTCCGTTCTGTCTCACAGCAGGCCTCTTCGGACAGCGGTCAGTTTGTGTCTGTGATGGTTTGAAATCTTTCAGTGTGTGTGTGTCTGTGATGGTTTGAAATCTTTAGTGTGTGTGTCTGTGATGATTTGAAATCTTTAAATCTCTAAGGATCGTTTTTATACAAATGTCTTCATTTATTTGCCCATTTTGTGCATTAGTGATGATTTGAAATCTTTAAGTATCGGCCGTAGCTACTTTCGTTTTCTCCGCATAGGCGGATAGTAGTTTGCACAGGACAGGAATGTCAGACCCCTGCTGGAGTCTGCACTGGTGGGTCATGGTAAGTATGTTAGATAAACGTAATTTTTGGAAGAAAATTTCCTTTTTATAGAAATTCATTTGCCCATTTTTTATGTTGAAAGCGGATGATGTTCGTGCATATTGACAGTGTGTTGGGATGAAAACTTTGTTTTGATTATGCATACTGTACTGTGAACCACTGGTGCAGACTCCAGCAGGGTTTACGTTTTCCCAGGTGGAGAGAAGAAACCGCCCAGCAAACGGAAGTCAGGAGGCAGCGCCAAAGCCAGGGTCAAAAAAGAGAAGGAAGAGAAAGTGGAGCCAGAGCTGCAGCAAGTCCCCGTCCCAGCGTCGACAACACACAGCGGCCAGGGGGCGCTGGCAGAGTCCACCGCCATGGAACTGCTGCTGAAAAACTCCCTGGGAGATGCCCTGTCCTCGGACAAAGCCTCGGAGATGGCAGCCGGGAAGGAGACGATGGGCGGAGAGCAGCAAGAGTTGTCCGTGCTGGGACCCTCCGTCATGCTGGAAGGGGAGAGCAGCGTGGTGACTCTCCAGGCTGCGGACCCCTTCCGGTCGGCCGGAGGGGTTGGGGTGGGGGTGTGTGGGGGGGAGGCGGGCGCCATGTTCCTGCCCCCGGGGCTGGAGACCATGTTCCAGCAGTCGGGGGCCGCTGCTGACCTTGCCATGACCTCCACTGTGTCCTCCGCCACTGCAGCCGCCACCACCACCATCCTGGTTCCGGAGAACTTCCTGCTGCAGCAGCCGCAGGGGCTGCAGCCGTCCCACAAGCCCCTGTACCCCCAGGCCCCGCCCCATTTCACCAGCTTTGTGGTGGGCACTGCCCCCACCTTGCAGACCTTGACCCCCAGCGACCTCATTGTCTCTGCGACGGCCTTGAACCCTGAGGGTCTGAAGGGGGATGAGGTGGTGGACCTAGGGGACATGAGCATGGGGTCGATGGAGGTGGACAGCGCCCTCCGCCAGGGCGCGGCGGATCTGAACCCCGTGGATTTGAACCTGCAGCCCCCTGATGCTTCCTCGGCTGCCGCCCCTCATCAGACGGTGGTGTCTTCCGCTCCGGTGGCCACCTCTCAGGAGAGTGGGGTTCAGCATCTGTACATGCAGCACTCCCCGATCAGCCCCGCCCCTCCCATCTCCCCCACCCCTGTGTACGTTGCCGTGACGCCCACCCCCCAACCCCTGGCTATCGTCAAACAGGAAGGACAAGATGTCGCGGTGCCCACAGTGACGGTGTCGGCAGGGGCCGGTGGTGGTGGTGGTGGTGGTGGTGTGTTGGTGGATCAGCTGCAGCCAGGGTCGGCTCTGCAGCAGTACGATGCCAGCCTCCTGCAGGCTTACTACGCTAGCCAGCTGTACCCCCACAACTGTTGACGACCGGGGCTGGAGCATGTGTGTGTGTGCCTTGCTTATGCCAAGGTGGTGCGCTTGAATGGGTTTGGGGTGGTGAATTAAAAGCTTGCTGATAAAGAGTGATCCAAGGCCTCAGTGATCCAAGGCCTATGAGGGGCATGAATGGGTTTGGGTGGTGAATCAAAAGCATGCTGATAATTGGGTGATCTAAAGCCTCAGCGTGCAGATGAGTTTGGGTGGTGAATTAAAAGCATGCTGATAATTGGGTGATCCAAAGCCTGAGTATACAGAATAGTTTGGGTGGTGAATTAAAAACATGCTGATAATTGGGTGATCCAAAGCCTGAGTATACAGAATAGTTTGGGTGGTGAATTAAAAGCATGCTGATAATTGGGTGATCCAAAGCCTGAGTATACAGAATAGTTTGGGTGGTGAATTAAAAGCATGCTGATAATTGGGTGATCCAAAGCCTGAGTATACAGAATAGTTTGGGTGGTGAATTAAAAGCATGCTGATAATTGGGTGATCCAAAGCCTGAGTATACAGAATAGTTTGGGTGGTGAATTAAAAGCATGCTGATAATTGGGTGATCCAAAGCCTGAGTATACAGAATGGTTTGGGTGGTGAATTAAAAGCATGCTGATAATTGGGTGATCCAAAGCCTGAGTATACAGAATAGTTTGGGTGGTGAATTAAAAGCATGCTGATAATTGGGTGATCCAAAGCCTCAGTATACAGAATAGTTTGGGTGGTGAATTAAAAGCATGCTGATAATTGGGTGATCCAAGAGCGGAAGTTGTGTTGGAGGATGCAGTCACCGCCTTGCAGGTATTCAGTATTCAAGAATAAGTTGGTGGTAAGCATTCATTCATATGCATGTGTGAGAATATATATGTGTATAATGCATGCCTGTTTTTTGTATTACGGCAAAGCATTGAAAATTTCTAACTTTGTAAAGAAATTTTATATCTTTATAAGGACGTTATGAATTTCCTTCTTACTGTTCATTGACCATTTGTGTATGGATGTATAAGTTCACAAGTTGTCATTCCATGGAAACGTACACATATCCCTCTGCAATGTCTCTGCCAAGGAAAGGTGCACATGGAGTCATGGTCAGATTCCATATACCCTGAAACCAAACCTTGGGCTGCGCTGACGTTGCGTGACTAGTGAAGCGTTCGCAAACACGGTGACACCACCAAAACCTTTCCCTTGGGACAAGTCTGATGTGATGTGTGTATGAAGTCACCAGCCTATGCAGCCATGATTTTTTTTCATCATTCTGTTTGACTTTGTGTAGTCAGGCATCTGCTTCTTTCGTTTTCGGTTGTTGTTGTTGTTTTAAATCATTGTTATTTAAACTTTTTTTTTTTTTATAGCAGATTGTTGAGTATATGGATCAGTCTGCATGCTCTGATGCCTTCTTGAAACGGAAACCTGTCCCAGGAGGGTGGGGATAGAGTGAGGGATACTACACTCCACTATTAGCTTTCTTTCCATGCAGGTTGTTTTAAGTTTCAAGGAGATGGGAAAGTGTGCAGACTGATTAATGTACGCAACATCATGTCAACTGTTAAAAAAAAAAGCAAAAAAAAAAAAAAAAAAAAGCAGTGTGATAAAAGTTCACCTTTTTAATTTTGTCTTCCTTTATTCCATCGCTCACTGATATCCTAAAATCAAAATGGAGAGGGGTAGGGGGTGGGAGGGGTGGAGCATGGTTGTTAATAATGGAATCTCCTTTTGCAAGTCCATGGGCTGGCAGTGAATTAATAGAAAGATATGTTGAACCATTCTGTGGAATGGTTTCTCTGACATGGTAAGTCATTTCTCATTATCAATTGTCATGTATATTTTAAATTGTAAACGACACTTACTGTGATGACTCCAAGAGTATTTTTCCAAGTACAAATCTATATTATATTCTTTATCAGCTGGGTTCTTTCCTGTGGGAAGGAAGGGTTGGTTAGTTGGTGAAGTAAGACGGAGGAACTTGAATCAGAAGTCAGTTTATTTTCTTAGAGAAAGTAACACATGGTTGTGCACACAGTTCAAAGACAAACAAATGACACACTAAAGAGACATGTATGTGTTTCAGTATAAATGAACAAAACTGTTAGGAAATCTTACGCAAGTTTGGCAGCAGTTCCGTTTGGTCACAGCGTAGAGTATCAGCCACTGCTGCTGTAGCAGTAGCTGATCACTAGGCCCATAACAAACTGTGGCAACCTCGAAAATGGAGTATAGCTGCCTACATGGTGGGGTAAAAAAGGTGTGCATGTGCACATGTGTGTGTGTGTGTGTTAAAAAGTACAGCTGCTTTTCAAGACGATGAATTAAAACTATTGTATTTTTTTTTTATTGGGGGGCAGGAGGGGGAGGAGGGGTTCAAAATGTGCTGCCATCATGTCCTTGTTGTCAGGTCCACCCCCATTTCCAAACAAATGCCTTTCGCTTAAAGTGTGTGTTGCCCAAAACACCTGCCAAAGGCACCAAGTTTGTGTAAAGTTGAACTGTTTGTGAATGGCTGAGTAAGTTTGTGAGAAGGTCTTTTTTTCTGGATTGGCTGGTTGTGTATCAGAATGGGTTATATGCCTACCATGTACTGCCTTCGTGTTGAGCAGTATCCAGTGTCGACTGAACACAGGTCTCCATTGATTCAACTCCGGGGTTATTTATATGATTAAAATCTATACAGATGTTAACTAGGAAATAGCCTGTGAAAAATGACATGATTACCTTTGATTGGTCAACATGTAGGATTTTTTTTCCTCAAAGATTCAGAGAAATGCAATCCTTGCACCCCTTTTGGGGTGTGGAGGATATAATATTTCCGATTTAATCAAATAATTCGGATTTATTCAAAACTTTTACCCTCCACAGTGTAGACCATCATTATATCTTGAACAGCATTATACCCTGTTGCATGTACAGTATATTTTTTGGTAACAGAAAAGGACTGGACATGGTACAACCATTCCACAGGCTTTTTGTTCACCCAGAGAACGCTAGCACTGGTCAGGCTTCACTCCCCCTACTCGGATGATTTGAACACATGGATGAACGCATAATGATGATTTAGTTGTGTACTAGTGATGGTGACGCAATGCACAATCCCCCTGTGTTACAATGAAATACTCTTATGTCCCTTTATGAATAGTGCTATAGTGGAATAGTGTACTGTTCCAGATGAAGAGCTGAAAGTGAAAGTCATGATTCCAAACCAGACTGATATCCAGACATTGATGGTTTTTAGTTCCCTGTTGTAAGAGTGCCTTACTGTGTCCGGGCCTGGGTGAGTTGGCAAGGGTGATGACTTTTTAGTTCACTTGTCTGGATCTTTCTGCATGGGTGTTGGCGACTGTTTGTTCACTCAGCTGAACATGGATCATTCTGTATGAGTGTTGGTGACGGTTAGTTCACTCAGCTGAACATATATCATTCTGTGTGAGTGTTGATGACGGTTAGTTCACTCAGCTGAACATGTATCATTCTGTGTGAGTGTTGGTGACGGTTAGTTCACTCAGCTGAACATGGATCATTCTGTATGAGTGTTGGTGACAGTTAGTTCACTCAGCTGAACATGGATCATTCTGTGTGAGTGTTGGTGACGGTTAGTTCACTCAGCTGAACATATATCATTCTGTATGAGTGTTGGTGACAGTTAGTTCACTCAGCTGAACATGGATCATTCTGTGTGAGTGTTGGTGACGGTTAGTTCACTCAGCTGAACATGGATCATGCTGTATGTGTGTTGATGACGGTTAGTTCACTCAGCTGAACATGTTTCATTCTGTGTGAGTGTTGATGAATGTTCATAGTTCACTCAGCTGAACATGGAGGATCATTCTGTGTGTGTGTTGATGACGGTTAGTTCACTCAGCTGAACATGTTTCATTCTGTGTGAGTGTTGATGAATGTTCGTAGTTCACTCAGCTGAACATGGATCATGCTGTATGTGTGTTGATGACGGTTAGTTCACTCAGCTGAACATGTTTCATTCTGTGTGAGTGTTGGTGACGGTTAGTTCACTCAACTGAACATGGATCATTCTGTGTGAGTGTTGATGACGGTTAGTTCACTCAGCTGAACATGTTTCATTCTGTGTGAGTGTTGGTGACGGTTAGTTCACTCAACTGAACATGGATCATTCTGTGTGAGTGTTGATGAATGTTCGTAGTTCACTCAGCTGAACATGGATCATTCTGTATGAGTGTTGGTGATGGTTAGTTCACTCAGCTAAATATGTATCATTCTGTGTGAGTGTTGATGGCTGTTAGTTCACTCAGCTGAACATGGATCATTCTGTGTGAGTGTTGATGAATGTTCGTAGTTCACTCAACTGAACATGGATCATTCTGTGTGAGTGTTGATGAATGTTCGTAGTTCACTCAACTGAACATGGATCATTCTGTGTGAGTGTTGATGAATGTTCGTAGTTCACTCAGCTGAACATGGGATGATGGATCGCTTACAGTTTAGCTGTGAGAGGACCAAATAACGGAGCCTCCATTACTGGTTGAGAGAGAGAGTGTGTGTGCGTTTGAATGCCCCAGCATATTGTGCATAATTTATGTTTCCATGGAAATTGTGGAATGAAAGGTTGAGTTAACAGATGATAATTTTGTATTCTATTTCTAATTTATAAATTCATGTATTTTTGAATGTATCTCGCTTTTTTGTTTTTGCTTTTTTATTTTTATTTTTAGTTGTTGCAACAAGTATGCTCATTAGCAGTTACGATTCAACGCTGCGTGCCCCAGATTCTTGTTATAAGAATATTCATGGGTAATTTGATTGTGAGTACCATGATAAAAGAACATATATCATGGTTGTCTTAAAACACTGCAGGTTTTGTGTTGTGAATGCTAGCATGTGCATACCTATAAACGTGTTGCTAATGGAAACCTTGTAATTGTTTGTATGTATCATTTTAACCCCTAGGCTGCCTGCATGACGAGATAACTCGTCATGGCAAGCATGTATGCTTCGCTGCCTGCATGACGAGATAACTCGTCATCGAAATATTCTGACTTTTCCCTGCTTTGCATTCAGTTCGTTGACAAAAATGCTGGTAGCTTTAGCTTGGGGAATCTTTCTGGATTCTATTCATAGCTAGAAACACCATCTGCGTCATAAGGCAGTCCTTTATTTGAACGTTTTGGTTGGGTTACTGGCCGCAGTCTTTGCCTGGCTCCTCTCCTCGCTCGCTCAACAAAATGTCGGACTGACTCCGTGCTCAAGACATGCGCTCGTGGCGAACTAAATCAACCAAGATTACTTTCTTCAGCTGATGCTCAGAAAGAATTGGAGCATAAATTCGAAGGAGAAGACAGTGGTGAACATTTATAGGACGATTTGATAGAAAATAAAGGGAGCAATCAAGAGAGTGGCCAAGATACAACTATCAGTGAGTGATGCAGGCTGTTCAACTCTAGCAGACGAATTTTTAGCAGGGCACCGTATGAGCTATTTTCTTGGCACTCAGCCAACGCGGTCTGATGAAGTGACGGTGTGAGAGGGGTGAAGAGGAGGATGGTGGAGACTGAGGGGGCGTGGCCTCACATCCATATTATCACTTGCAGAAGTCACAATGCATCTATTTCTTTTTCAGTTTTTTTTATATTGTGGTTGTTCTAGTATGATTTTGTGTGTGCAGATATCCATTTGTCCAGAAAATGATATTTTTGTGCAAATTACCAGACTAATGTTTGTAATGAACAAGTTGAAAATGTGACAAAAAACAAAACACTGATTTCAAAACAACAGCATGTCACTTAAAATGCATAAAATGGGAAAACATCATGTGTTTTGTATTCTTTATTCATTTCCCTTTCAGAAAATGTATACTTTTATGGGTCTTTCTCCAATAACAAAGAGCACAGAAGTTTTTGAAAATTTATACCCGTTTTTTGTGAAAAAACCCTGGCAAATAGATTTCACTTAAATCTTATTTTCCTGGCAGCGAAAGGGTTAAAAGTTGAGTCACAAGGTTTTCACTTATGTGCGTGTATTCGTATGTCAGTGTCTGATGTTCTTGTTTTCATTGACTGGTTCTGATTCATGTGATGGGCAGCTGCTGTTCATTTTCTTAGCTTTTTATTTATTTGGGATTTTCTGTGTTCCATTGGGTTGTCATTTCTTTGTGTGTGTGTGTGTGTGTGTGTGTTTGACTGTATGGCTTATCTGATTGGTGATCAATTTTCAGCAACCACTTCAGGGAAAACGATGATGGGCATTTTGTGAAGAAGATTTTTCTGAAACAAAATTTGTCAGCATTTCTTTTTTTCTGAAATGAACACTTGGACAGCCATTCAGTGTCGACAAGCTTATCAGCAGATTTGTGAGGCGAGAGGGCTGAAGGTGCAATAAGGTGATATAGTTCCGGTGAACAAACACAAGACTGTAGCGATAGAGAAAATCCTGGTTTTATAGGGAGCCAGAAAACTGTAGCAATACAGAAGATTTTGGATATGTAACGAGGTAGAAAACAAATGTAGCAATACAGATCTTGACTTTATGATGAGGCAGATTCATGTAGCAATACAGAAGCTCTTGGATTCGTGATGAGGCAGACAGATATTGCAATAAAGATCTGGGAATTATGGTGATGATGTGGGAAAAAAAATGTAGCAATACAGAAGATCCGGTATTTATGATGAGGCAGATTAATGTAGCAATAAAGAAGATCTTGGATTTATGATGCAGAAAAAATGTAGCAATACAGATCCTGGATTTATGATGAGGCAGAAAAATGTAGTAATACAGAAGATCCTGGTTTTATAATGAGGAAAAAAAAAAGAAAAAAAAAGTGGTGCTGTGGATGATCCTGTAATTACAGTGAGCCAGAGAAATGTAACTACAAAAAAAAAAAAAAAAAAATCCTGGATTCATACTGACCAGGAAAATGTTGCAGTACAGAAAATCCTGGCTTTACAATGATCAGGAACTGGTAGTGATACAGAAAAATCCTGGATTTATGATTAAACGGGCTAGAAGAATGCAGTGATGCAAAAGATCCTGGTTTTATAATGAGCCCTGATAGCGACCTTGTTGAGCAGCGTAGCTGGTGGTCTGAATAAGCCTGGATGCACAGCCACAGGGGAGGTGATGGGGAGGGATGGGGGTGGGTAGAAAGGAGCATGGGGGATGTATATCCATGTGTGGGATTAACTGATTTTTTTGTTTGTTTTACTGAAAAGTTTGTAGTCGGTGTCTCAGGGCTGCTTACCCAAAGTGCATGTCAGAATACCCACATAAAGTAGTCTGAATAAAATTAAAAAAAATTAAAAAAGAGTTAAAAGAGAGGGGAATTGTCAGAATGACAATATGAAAATCTGCATAATTCGGAATTACTCCCACCCATGCATTTTTGTTCTTTTCTGTCTTGTTGCAAATCCAGATTTGTGTCTGCAAAATTATCTCCACATCACAGAGACCTTGATGTTTTGGAGGACTGTGAAGCGGCTTTCGATGACTTGACTGTCTGGTCTGTGGGGAATAATTACTGTTCTTGGGGAATAGTTTGTGTACTTGTTTACTAAAGGGAATAAATTAAGGAATAATTATGGGTAATGTTCTTGGGGAATAGTTTGTGTTCTTGTTTACTGGAGGGAATAAATTAAGGAATAATAATGGATAATGTTCTTGGGGAATAGTTTGTGTTCTTGTTTACTGTAGGGAATGAATTAAGGAATAATTATGGCTAATGTTCTTGGGGAATAGTTTGTGTTCTTGTTTACTGAAGGGAATAAATTAAGGAATAATTATGGGTAATGTTCTTGGGGAATAGTTTGTGTTCTTGTTTACTGGAGGGAATAAATTAAGGAATAATTATGGGTAATGTTCTTGGGGAATAGTTTGTGTTCTTGTTTACTGGAGGGAATAAATTAAGAAATAATTGTGGGTAATGCTTTTGGGGAATAGTTTGTGTTCTTATTTACTGTAGGGAATAAATGAATAATTATGGGTAATGTTCTTGGGGAATAGTTTGTGTTCTTGTTTACTGGAGGGAATAAATTATGGAATAATTATGGGTAATGTTTTTGGGGAATAGTTTGTGTACTTGTTTACTGTAGGGAATAAATTAATAATTATGGGTAGTGTTCTTGGGGAATAGTTTGTGTTCTTGTTTACTGGAGGGAATACATTAAGGAATAATTATGGGTAATGTTCTTGGGGAATAGTTTGTGTTCTTGTTTACTGTTGGGAATAAATTAATAATTACGGGTAATGTTCTTGGAGAATAGTTTGTGTACTTGTTTACTGTTGGGAATAAATTAAATTATTATTCACAGGGGAAAAAAAGATGACAACTCTTTGACCATTTCATCATAAAATTGTACAACTGGCCAAAGTAAGTGGCTAAAAAATTCAGCTTGGACTGCAGATTTGTAAGGATTGTGGTCTGTTGTTTATCAAGTGAAAGTATAATTTGCATGGGTCTTACTCACAGCAATAGGATCTTAAGGAGAACAGTGTATTTATTATTGCCTATGCATTGCTGATCTCTCCTTCACTTATTTTCGGACACAGGGGAAAGCGGTCTGTTCAGAGATTGGATATTTGAATTTATCGTTCTTTGTTTTAAGTGTAATTAGTCCAGCATGTTTGTTCAGAGTGCTGTAACTGTTAAATGATTAATGGAAAGTGTTGAGAATTACCATAGCTAGCCAAACGAGTGTCTGAACTGAGCTATCTTCAACACGGTATTCAGTCACATGATCCGCTGTAAAAGATCACCTTGTGCATTTTCAGCATGACTCCACTACTGTTGGAATCGAACGTGTTCCGTTCAAACAAGACAGCAGTGACTGTCCTGTGTTATGGGGTTTTTTTTGTGGTTTTTTTTGTGGTTGTTTTTTTTTTTTGCTTTACCAGAAAGTAACATGGCATTGTTTTTACCCTGTTGATATTATCCATGTGGTCTAACCCCCACCCCACACACACCAACCCCTCTCACCTGCTGCAGTGAGTCATTCAAAATTATCCTGTCGATACTGTTCATGAAGTACCACTGCAGTGACTCTTCTTTATTCCATGTTTTTTTGGGGTTTTTTTTTGTTTTTTTGGGTTTTTTTTTTGTCTGAACATATAATCACAGTGGCTACATCCCATTTTGCAATCACCCAGTTTGTTTTTTTATTGTTGTTTTTTTATTCTTGAAATGAGCAGCCACTGTGTCCTCTGTAGCTGTTAGCCTGTTTGTCTTCCTGCAAACCTCACTGTCCTTGACTGCAGTTATTCTGTTGTTTCTCTGCATGAAATGACTCGGCATCAGTATTATTCCATATTGGAATTCAGTCCTTATAATATGGTTCTGTCAGGTCGGCTAGACAGTGAGCAACAATGTCAATCAATGCCGTATCAGAATAACCTTGTTTAACTTCTTGAGAAGATCAACACGGTGGCTATATCCCTTTAGGAATAGCCCTCCAACACAGAGCACAGAGCAACACAGAGCAAGTTACCAGTATTAGATCGTAGATGCCATATAATTGTGGCTGTGTACAGGGGACTCCGAAGAGGCGGCATTGGAGTTAATGCCACTGGAAGGGTTGTTTTTGTTTCTCGTTCGCAAGCGAAGATGAGCATGAAGTTAATGCTTGGTGGGTCCATAGATGTGTAATTGATAAGTCCAGTCAGGGCTCTGGAGTGTCTGTGGCACAGTTGACAGGGTTGCAGCTGGTGCTGTCCAGATGCAGGTGGGTTAAGTGCCTTCTCCTCATGTTGCTGGTGTTTGAGAATGGGGCGTTGCCAGTCCTCTGCTCCACATTACGCGGCATACAATTATGGCTGTGTGTGGGGGGGGACTCGGAATGAGCAGCACAGGAGTGATGTCAGTGAAAGGGGTGCAGATTATGGGGCAACAGCAACAAACAACGCTGCCCCCGCTCCCCACCCCCAACCCCCACGCCCCCGCCCCCTCCACTTCTCAGCAGGAAAAGGGCGTACTCATTATGATTAATTCATATTGGAATGATCCTGTTGTTCAGTATTGTGAGTAAGCCTGCTGTGAATGTGTCCCATCTTTAATGATATGATCTTGCTTCCTGAAAGTGATAACAGCTGGTCATCATCATTAGCATCATCACTCACCACAACCCTGATGAAGGATTCTCCAGTTTGCCCCTGTACATTTCATACTGTAGAAGGGAACGTGTTATTCCTTTTATTGGGCGTGTGACAGAAATGACGCCAGCACCCAACATCCCACGATAAACTTCCTTTTCTCTCTCTCTGTCTCTCTCTCTCTTTCTCTCTCCACCCCTTCCCCATGCTCCACACATAGTGTGTGTGTGTGTGTGTGTGTGTTGATTGAATGTGAACAAGTCTAAATCACCTCGTAATGAACAGATAATGAATCAGTACATGGAGAAGAAGAATGCTCCTCATTCTGTTCAGGCAACTGCAGTTTGCACGCCTAGACGATTTTGATTTCCTACCTTACACACACACACACACACACACACACACACACACACACACACACAGAGTAACAGACGAATCTCACATGGAATTTCAACATTACTGTTTTCGACCTTCGTTAAGTCATCCCATTAACCCCTCTCATCCACCATACCCTCTGACCCAGTCCGTGTCTTCATGTGTCTTGCCGTGTGGTTGAACTTGATGCGCACGTTGAATGCAAGCATCAGGACCTGAGGGAGAAGTCTGTGTGTCTGTGGTGGTGGTGGCACCTAGCGTTCGGGTCCATGGTTCGGATCTGCTGTCGTTCAAAACTACACACACACATTTGTGATATATATGCTTCCGTTTGTGATCACGTTGATGACGATGATGATGATGATGATACTGAGGATTTTAATGGTGGTATGACAATATATGCAGAATTTTGAACATGTTGCTTTCTTTTGGGGGGGGGAGGGTCTGTTTTTATTGTTTTGGTTGTGTGTGTGTGTGTGTGTGTTTGCAGAATTTTGAACATTCTGCTTTTTTTTGTGGGGGGGGGGGTCTGTTTTATTGTTTTGGTGTGTGTTGTGTGTGTGTGTGATATCATTCGTTCTTTTGTTTAACGTCCGTCCACAATTGTGATTTTAGACGAAAATCCATCCTTTTCCCCACTCACCCGTGTCTCATGTCATCACTCTTTTTTCTATTCCTTTTTCATCAATTTGCAAAAAAGTATGAATAAAATAAAACAACAATAATTACTTCACCAGTAAAACTACAAGAGAGCCAGTGGGGCTCCTGATTAAACTATGAACCATTTCAAACATAAGTCTTTATTTTTTCCTAATATAAAACGTTTCCAATTAAATTTTGTTGTTATAGCATCCAATCCGTAGTCGTATCGTATACAGACCGGTTAACCTTCTGCTGCTGTAATGTTCTTTTGCTTTGGAAGAAGAAGAAAGAAACACCACACCCGTAGGTGCTGGGGAGGACCCAGAGAAGCACTGTCTTCACCCGCCCTTGGAACAATCCTGCACCACCCTTGGAGGCCTGCGCTGTGTTCACGATGGGTGCAGGCACGCACAGGACACTCATTAAGAATCCAACATACGATCACTTTTGCTTGAGCTGTAGTGAGCGTTTTCTCCGTGAGATGTGGCTGGATGGTGTTTGATGCTGATGAAAAGTCGGTAAATAAAATACGAAGAAACGGAACCCTCCAGACACAAAACGTTGAAAGGGGAAGAAAAAAAAAAAAAGCCGCACAAATGAAACTTTTTCATGTTCTCACTGTCATGCCATGCGTTGCAGAAAACTTTCAGAACCAAGCTGTGGGTCAACTGCTGGGTGGTTTACCCGTACCTGGTGTTCAACCCCTCTCAAATGGCCAACAAAATACTGTCTCCACCTTGCAACTGGGAACACTCAATACCGGCATCGTTCCCTCGGGTAGACCTGGTGTGACACATCTCGACTCACAAAGTCATTTGAAGAACACATAGTTATGATCTGGTTTGTGTATGTGTGTGTGCGCGCGCGCGCGCGCGCGCGTTTGTTTTTGTTTTTTTGCCCAAGACTTTATTCAGGGCGAGAGCTGTTTGTAGAACAGCACGCAGGTTCTTATCAATACCTAAGAAAATAAACTGGATAGGAACGCCTGGTCATGGAAGTTGGGAGAATGAGAGAGCAAACTGATGTGTAGAATTTTGCGGGAAAAGCCACGTGTTGATGAACCACAAGGACAGACGATGAGAAAGGAAGAGACGGCAAAGAGAAGGGGGAGGGAGAGACAGCACGAGAAGGGAAGAGAGTTTCTGGCAGAGTCCGTAATTGAACGTAACCCAAGCATCTCCAAGGGGAGACAAGGGGAAGAAAGGTTTGAACGACGACGACGGAAACAAAGGACTAGTATGGCACTGATCTGCAAGGCAAAGAACGCACGGTATACTACAGACACCTTACTTTAGATTGTACCGAAGTCCCAACCAAGGAACAAACAACTACAAAATAAAGAACCAACCAACCAAACGCTGGGAAAACTTAAGTAAAGCATGGACATGGTTTGGACCAGAACGCAGAAATTAGAAGGCAATAAGAAGCCGGCGACATTAATAATAATAATAATAATGGATACTTATATAGCACACTATCCAGAAATCTGCTCTAGGTGTTTTACAAAAACGCTTTTGTTAACATAAAACATTATATCTATGTTACATACACACACCAAAATGTGACAGAACACGCACACGCACGCACACACACTGCATACATACATTTTAACATACATGTGTAACTAACAGCTACCCTAACACATACGCACACATAGGCAGGCACAAACTTACATAAACACACACACACATAACACACATTCATATACATGCATGTAGTTATGTACACATACATATGTATACACACATAGTCGAGCACAGCTAACGAAAAGGAAGTTGACCTGCCACAATTGAACTTATTGCTGAGGGAAAAGGTGAGTTTTGAGACGAGATTTAAAAGATGCGAGGGAATCAGAATGACGGAGGTTATCAGGGAGCTTGTTCCACGTCTTTGGCGATTGAAAAGAAAACGATCTGTGTCCATAGGTCTGTCTTCTGACGTGAGGTAGCCTGAGAAGTCGAGTATCAGAGGAAGAACGGAGCTGGCGAGACGGGGTATAGATATGGATGAGTTCAGAAAGATACTTGGGGTCAGATCCGTTGAAGAAAAACAACAAAAATCAAACCAACCAAAACACGACAGCAACGGAAAAGAAGACGATCTGGCCAAATGTCACCCGGAGTCACCTGCACAACAGGCCGCCCACCTGAGTAGAGCTGACAGGATTCCCAAATGCAACAGCCAAGATTGACGGGATTCTACAAACATTATGATCTTTTGATAGCATTCTGTAACCATATGATCGCTGGCACAGGTCAGTACGTGGTACAACACAACTGTTCTGTGAACATAACGACTGTTCTATATGATCATCACGACTGTTTTATGAATATAATATAACGGACAATTCTATAATCGTCACAACCGCGTTTTGATCATGACGACTGTTCCATGATCACCAAGGGTCGGTCACCGAATTCTGCAGCCAGCGATGACAGGGGTCTGTAACCTCAACTTGTTCTTTACTACACATCGGCACAACATTGGAGAACCAGAACCAAAACGTCAGATGGCTCTAGGACAGTGACCTCAGCATCAGTGTCAAAACATAACACTTCACAGCCATCGCGACCACAGACCTCCGGTACTAACTGGATCACAGAATTTAGGTCAACTCGGCACGATGACGTCAGGGAATTATGACGCCCCCCCCCCCCCCCCCCAGGCCTCCTAGCCTCCCCCTACCCCTTCCCCTCCCTCCCACAACAACTCATCCGAATGACCACAGTGGTCGTCTTCTGACCAGGGAGACCGCGTGGTCAGTGACCAGATAATCGGTCACTTTGTTGTGACTGTCCATCTTTCCCAGATCCGTTTTACCAGTCGGGATCCGTTTGGCTTAAATTTTTTGGGGAAAAAATATCTGACACCTTTCGAGTGAGAAAAAGCATTGTTCAGACAACAAATGGCTTTTTTCAAGGAACTGTGTGTAAATACGTGGCTGTATGTCAACATGTTTCCTGTGAATAAACAAAAGAAAGAAAGAAGAACGCACCAAAACTTCTTGTGGCTGGTCCAAGTTTTCAGTCTATCGCAAACAAACAAACAAAAAGCAACAAAACAATCAAAACAATTTAACAGAACAAGAACAACTCGTACAAAACGGAACAATTCAATAATGTATTTCTTGCAAGAACAGCAACAGAGTGGAAGCAGCTGAAAGGAGAAGTTAGTGCTGGGACCTCAACAGCATTTAGAGCGGCTCTTAAACGTTTTTTGTCAGTTACTAACAGCTGTCCACCACAAACAATACCTGTATAAAATATTTTATAATTTTTTATTAATTTATTTTTGTTTATACAATAGAAATTATTTTTTATCAGTTGCTTGCACCGTCCGAAGTCTGTTGCGACGATGGCCAATATTGGCTACAGCAATGTGTCTGATGATTTGGATACACCTACTTACATAGCACTTATTCTCGGCCAGGGATCAAGCTCTAAGTGCTTTACAAGCACGGAGTCATCTGCACAATAGGCTGCCCACCTGGGTAGAGCTGACAGCATGCACTGGACTGACGCTCATCATTCGTTTCCTGTATCATTCAATCAGGTTTCAGTCGCGCACATACACACACAGACATGTAACACGTTACGTGCATGACCGCTTGGATTACCTTCTCCGCCATGTAGGCAACCATACTTCGTTTTCGAGGGTGTGCATGCTGGGTATGCTCTTGTTTCTACAACCTATTGAACGCTGATATGGATTACAGGATCTTTGATGCGCGTATTTGATCTTCTGCGTGGGTATACACACGAAGGGGGTTCAGGCACCAGCAGGTCTGGGAGATAGGAAAAAATTCCTCTCTTAACCCATGAGGTGCGGCAGGGGTAGAACTCGGGGAAACTCATGCGCTTTAACCATTTGACTACCGCCCCCGTCAGTGTAATCGCCCTCATGCTTATCATCTGTGAATGTGAACAACTGAAAACGTGTTGTTTAAAAAAAGAAAAGAAAAACGAATTCGCTCACAAAAGCTGCAGTTCTATAGATCTGTTTCAATTGGGAAAACAAACTTATGTTTGAAGCAGTTCAGAGTTAAACTCGGAACCCCAGTGCTCAATGCAAAGTCACGTAGTTTCCTACAAAAAACTGTATGGTTGGTAGCTCATTATTTTCAAAGTTTCCTCCTCCCCCCCCCCCTTTTTTGTGGTTTCCTTTTAAATACTGGTTCTTATCGTTACTTTGTAAGAAATTTAAAAGAAGACTCCACATTTCATTTCATTTATTTCATTGTAACTTATCGTATTGTGTCGTGTTGTTCCATCAAGACACGGGGAATCAACAAGGCGAAAACACACGACGCACTACGCCCCCCCCCCCCCCCCCCCCACTCCCCTACCGTGCCCCCCTCCTCCCACATACACACAGGCACACACACTCACACACACACATACACTCACTCACACGCACGCACTCACACACATACACTCACATGCACGCACACATACACTCAGACACACATAGACTCATCCACTCACACACACACTCAGGCACACACACTCACACAAACATACATGCACGCACACATACACACACACACATAGACGCAGACACACACACACACACACATAGATACACACGCAGACACAGACACACAGACCGACACACACACGCGCGCGCGCGCATACACACACACACGCATACACAAACACACGCACACATAGACACACACACACACACACGCGCTCGCACGCACACACACATAGACACAGACACACACGCACACACAGACAGACACACACAGACACACATCACCACAGATCGATATGATGACGGTCAGCTCGGGCTCACATGCTGCGCCGGTCAGGCCGAGTGGGTGGCCGGCCGGCCGGCCGATTTCCGGGCCATAAAAACGCCGAGCGGTGCCGAGAGACAGCCAGAGGGTTCGGTGCCATCGTTGTCTGCAGCTGGAACTACATCGCCTGAAGGTTGCAGCGCTGCAGAAGAAACGAGTGCTAAAGTTTAGTGTTGTAGCCAAGTATTGGAAAGGAAGAACTTAGAAAGTGTAGGGATTTTGAGGGGAACTCTCTGATTTTGCGTTTATTGGTGGTGGTTTATTCATTTATTGATTTTAAAAAAAATTGCAAGTAAGTAATGAATTTTCTGCCTGTCTTTTGACACACACACACAGAGATACACACGCAGACACATAGACACACACAGACCGACACACACACACACACACATAGCCTACACGTGGCGTTATGGTGCATGGTGTGGTGTGTGTGCGCGCGTGTGCGTGCGCGTCTGTGCGTGTGTTAAACCACGGTTTTTTTTCTTTGTGTTCTGAGTTTTCGTTTCCAGCACAATCTCGAGACAGCAGTTCTGCCAAATTCTGAATTCCTTGCTTCCATACACACTTTTGGCTGGCCGTGGGGAGTGTGCAGTTTACTGTGCGCTTGTTGGGCAGATTTTCACTACAGCCATAGGCAAAACAACGGATGTAACATATAATAATCAAGACGGGCTCACTTTCCAATCATTCTGCACTGCAAAGCAGATTATGAACGTGTCCCATCCACTATTAAAGGACTTGACTGCATTCTCAGCTTTTTGCATCCACACAAGCTGTGCATTTTCGTGTTGTAGTTGCTCGTTATATAATAGTTACTGACGTGAAGGTGGAAGATATACCTGCTCTGGTTTTGTCGTTGTTTGTTTCTTATCGTTAGTTATCGGCATCAACTGAAGGCACACCAATCCTTAAAATCAATCTTTATAATCGTAATTGCAACAGACAGAAAGACACGATACCAAACGCGCTTCCTTAGTACGTAATGCCGTTACTAAAAATTCGTCTTTAACGTCATATCACAGTAAAGAACGTTGAATTAAGATCTCAACGACCCAAGCATTTGGTCTTCTTCTTCTTCTTCTGCGTTCGTGGGCTTCAACTCCCACGTTGACTCGTATATACGCGAGTGGGCTTTTTACGTGTATGACCGTTTTTATCCCGCCATGTAGGCAGCTATACTCCGCTTTCGGGGGTGTGCATGCTGGGTATGTTCTTGTTTCCATAACCCACCGAACGCTGACATGGATTACAGGATCTTTAACGTGCGTATTTGATCTTATGCTTGCGTATACACACGAAGGGGGTTCAGGCACTGGCAGGTCTGCACATATGTTGACCTGGGAGATCGTAAAAATCTCCACCCTTTACCCACCAGGCGCCGTCACCGTGATTCGAACCCGGGACCCTCAGATCGAAAGTCCAACGCTTTAACCATTCGGCTATGGCTCCCGTCAAGCATTTGGCCCAAGTTCATCTGTTTGTCCTTCAGTCTCTTTGTCTTGCCTGACAATCTGGCGCTGTTTCCTTCCTCGCAAGACCTGCCATTTATAGTTGATAAGATTTTTGTCTTTCGTTTTTTTATTGCTATTATTTTCATACTTAAAAAAAAAAAAATCTCCATCTCCCTATCTTTCTTCTTCTGTCTTTCCTCATCCGTATTAATACTGCTGACGTTACTGTTGTACGTTAATCATCTCTGTACTTGTACAAGGCCTTTAAGGTTAGAGAAACAGTTCTTGAAATGTTCCGTTACTTCTAATTGAGAAATACTTGCTGTTATCGGTCTACTCATATATGTTCTACACATTTCAAGGTGCATATGCTGTGAGCTACCTTGTAAGCGCCCTTCTCCACTTTGCACAAATTTCTGCCATAAGGGGTGGGAGTTTATCGGGTACTTTACCCTGTGAGGGAGCCCATTCCTTTACTTAAAGTCTTAACTCCCGAGAGCAAGGTTTCGGTTGCGCATGCGCACTAGAGCCTATCCATAAAAGGGAAAGGGGCGGAGTTTATCTATAAAAAGCGCGAGCACGTGTCCGGTAGAAATGTAAACATGTGGGAGGTGAAAGCAAAACAAAGACCGACTCACTGTTAGCGGAGAAAGATATCCGTGTACTCCTGCCACACAATGTGGTCGTTTACGGTTGCCAACGTCGAGGGGCTGTCTGCATGCTTTCCAATTCTCACCGGACAGTACCACGTGCTGGTGCTATTTTTATCTGACAGACACGTCTAGCGCAAACACAAACGGCTCTAGCTCCGCCCCTTTTCTCTGCATTCAAATTTTGTATTACGTGTAGCTGACACATTTTGTACTTTCCAAAGTCAATTCAGGTCTAGATTGGAAGCTGCTAGGCAAATCTTGCTCTCTGCCATAAATGAAGCCAAACCGTAGCTTTATTAGGCTTTTATTTTGAATAAACCTTCACCGACGTCACAATGTCAGACTCTGGTGAGAAACTGGCTTGATTCAAATCGCCCGCCATTTATAGTCCGGTTCAGGCTTTAATTTTACCGTACAACGCTGGCTGGACTGGGAGTGAGAACAGAACGCTGACGTCTGAAACAGGGAAACTGCGTCATGGAGTAATGACGTCACTGCTGTACGTTAACCCTCTGTACTTGTACAAGGACTTTTAAGTTTAGAGAAACAGTTCTTAAAATGTCCCGTCACTTCTAATTGAGAAATACTTGTCTCACTTAGATTTGCAACACAGGAGGAAAGTGGCAGAATGGTCAAGACGCTCACTCTGCCAGTACAGAGTCCGTGAGGGTCTGGGTTCGAATCCTGGTACACTTGGTAATGAAGACACATTCTGTTCTGTTCTGTTCTAGTTTGCATTACAGCGAACAGCTCGCACAGCACAGCCCTTCATCAGGGCACTGAAGGGAATCATGGGAGGCTCCTGTGGCCGAGTCGGTCAGTCGGTCAGGCGCTGGATTTTCGATGCAGTGATCACTAGTGATTCAGGGTTAACCCATTCAATCCTAAGGGAGTCTACAGCATTACCAGGCTTCCCTGCTACACTGACGTGGGGGGGAAATGCAGGAATTACACTGAAATAAACCACTGTTTTCTCCAAACTGACATGCGTGGACACAGCCGGAAATACTGTAGAAGTTCGTTCCCTTTGCTAGCAGTTTATACATATGTCGGAACATGGAAAATATTTGATTGAAACTTCTTCTTCTTCTTCGTGGGCTGCAACTCCCATGTTAACTCTTAAGTTCACGAGTGGGCTTTTACGTGCATGACCGTTTTTACCCCGCCATGTAGGCAGCCATACTCCGTTTTCGAGGGTGTGCATGCTGGGCATGTGCTTGTTTCCACAACCCACTGAACACTGACATGGATTACAGGATCTTTTACACGCATATTTCATCTTCTGCTTGCGTGTGCAGACGAAGGGTGTTCAGGCACAAGAAGGTCTGCTCATATATTGACCTGGGAGATCGGAAAAATCTCCACCCTTATCCCACCAGGCGCCGTTACCGAGATTTGAACCCGGGACCCTCAGATTGAAAGTCTCACGCTTTAACCACTCGGCTGTTGCGCCCGTCACTTTATTGAAACAAAGTTTGACGCCAAAGCATTGCTCGGGCGCAGGCCTGAATGGATTAAAGGCTCTGTTTCGGCGATGTGATGTGACCTTAGGAAAGGTGCTTTACCCAGCGTTTCCTCACTCCACTCAGCTATGAACAGGTAGGGCAGGCTTACTTCCGTTGGGGTAGGCTTACTTCCGTTAGGGTGGCTTCCGTTAGGGTAGGCTTACTTCCGTTAGGGTGGGCTTACTTCCGTTAGGCTTACTTCCGTTAGGGTAGGCTTACTTCCGTTAGGGTGGGGTAGGCTTACTTCCGTTAGGGTGGGGTAGGCTTACTTCCGTTAGGGTAGGCTTACTTCCGTTGGGATAGGCTTACTTCCGTTAGGGTGGCTTCCGTTAGGGTAGGCTTACTTCCGTTAGGGTAGGCGTACTTCCGTTGGGCTAGGCTTACTTCCGTTGGGGTAGGCTTAGTTCCGTTAGGGTAGACTTGCTTACGTTGGGGTAGCTTCCGTTAGGGTGGGCTTACTTCCATTAGGGTAGCTTCCGTTAGAGTAGGCTTACTTCCGTTGGGGTAGGCTTACTTCCGTTGGGGAACGGCGGAAGGACAGGAATGGGCCCAGCCTTCCTTTCCTTTTCCCGGAGTCCTAGTGCACAGTGGATGTGAATTCACTGCCCCGATGGCCTTGAAAGTCTTTAGAACCAGTATCCCTTTTTCTCTCCCTGTTGGATTTTCCCTTCCATGTCCCTGGCTCGGCGATCGGCTTCTTTTCAGAGGCTGACGTTAGGTCACACTTGGGCCAACAACAAAGTGAGAATTGCATGGTTTCTTAAGTTCATTGCAATGGGAATTCGTTTACAGCTCAATCTTTTGTGAAGGACTACGACTACCAGACTAGGAGGCGAGATTGCACTGGCTCTTAGCGCTGCAGCCTCAGGGGCTAGTTGGCCTTTGGGACCAGCCGCAACGCCTACAGTCCTAAAGCCCTCTCGGCTGAGAGGAGCTGGGGGGGGATGTAACTCGGGCAAGACACTCTCCACAATAATCAAATTCTAGTCGGGACAGCAGCTGCCTCCTCTGCAGTTCTGACGGTCATTAAGTCGGACACGGCTGACTGTGATAGGGTCATTTTTTTTCTTTTCTTTTCTGTCCCTCGTTTCCAGCACAACAAGGGAACCGAACCAAGGAGAAAGCCATGGCCACCAGAGCACGCAGACTGCTGCAGGGAGTGCCGGAGAAGCTGAAACAGACCCGCCACACCACCACCCTCTGTCTGCAGTCTCTGGGCCACGCGCAGCCCTTCGCCTGCAAAGCGCAAGTCAAGGCCCGCGTCACTTCCGGTCCCCCGGGCATCCGGGACATCCCGGGACCTCGGAGCGTGCCGGGGGTCGGGGCGATGTGGCAATACCTTCCTGGAGGTTATCGGTTTGGGTTTAACTCCCCCTAGTCCCCCACCCCCCCATCCCCCCACGCACCCCTCCACAATCCCCTCCATCCCCATCTCCCTTCATCAACCATCTTCTTCTGATACCTTTCTGTAGTCATCATCATTCATGTAATGAATACATTTGACAGTTTCTGGAACGAAGCATGTTTAGCATCCACCTTTCTGTAGTCATCATCATTCATGTAATGAATACATTTGACAGTTTCTGCAACGAAGCAAGTTAATCATCCACCTTTCTGTAGTCATCATCATTCATGTAATGAATACATTTGACAGTTTCTGCAACGAAGCAAGTTAATCATCCACCTTTCTGTAGTCATCATCATTCATGTAATGAATACATTTGACAGTTTCTGCAACGAAGCATGTTTATTAGTGTCAGTTACATGTTGGTGGTGACCTTTTAAGTATCTTCTTACCAGAGGCTTGTATAATCGATACGAATATCTACACTTTTCCATGAAT